>NW_026909000.1:0-151710 GCF_033115175.1 Lepus europaeus | reverse complement strand
GGATACAGCCCATGCCACACTAAGCCCACTTGGGACAGAGCAACTAGTACCCTGAAACCCACATGGGTCAGACCCCTAAGCATACCTGGGACAGAGCCCCCTGCCCCCAAAACCCACCAGGTACAGACACCCCGGCTCCCTGAAGCCCACCTAGGACAGAGGCTCCTGCCCCCCACCAAAGCCAACATGGGACAGAGCCCCCTGCTCCAATAAGCCCACCTAGGACAGAGCCCCTTGCCCCCCAAAGCCACCAGGGACAGAGCCCCCTACACCCCGAAGCCCACCAGATACAGACACCCCGGCTCCCCGAAGCCCACCTGGGACAGAGCCCCCAGCTTCATTAAGCCCACCTGGAACACAGCCCCCTGCCCCTGAAGCCAACCTGGGACAGAGCCCCCTGTTCCACTAAGCCCACCTAGGACAGAGCCCCTGCCCACTGAAGCCCACCAGGGTCAGAGCCCCTTGCACCCCAAAGTCAACCTGGGACAGAGCACCCTGCCCCTGAAACACACCTGAGACAGAGGCCCCTGACCCTCAAAGCCCACCTGGGACAGAGCACCCTACCCTGCTAAGGCCACCTAGGACACAGCACTTTGCCCCCTTAATCAAACCTGGGATAGAGCCCCCTGATGCACTAAGCCCACCTAGGACAGAGCCCCCTGCGCCCTGAAGCCCACCTGGGCCAGAGCCCTGACCCTGAAGCCCACCTTGGTCAGAGAATCTTGGCTCCTGAAGCAAAGCTGGGACAGAGCCCCCTGCCTCCTGAAGCCCACCAGGAACAGAGCCCTTGCCCTGTTAAGCCCACCTGGGACAGAGGTCCCTGCCCCGATGAGACCACCTGGGACAGAGCCCCCTGCCCACAGAAGCCCACCTTGGACAGAGCCCACAGCCCCATTAAGCACACCTGGGAGAGGCCCCTGCCACATTAAGCCCACGTGGGCCAGAGCCCCTGACCCCAAAGCCTACCTTGGTCACAGACTCTTGGCTCCCGAAGCAAAGTTGAGACAGAGCCCCTGACCCCAAAGGCCACCAGGAATAGAGCCCCTGCCCCGTTAAGCCCACCTGGGACAGAGCCCCCTAAAACGCTAAGGCTACCTGGGAAAGAGCCACCTACCCCATAAGCCCACATGCGACAGAGCCTCCAGTCCCAAAGCCCACATGGGACAGAGCCCCCTGCCCCGCAAGTGCATTTGGGAAAGAGCCCCCTGCCACCCGAATCCCTCCTGGGACAGAGCCCACTGCCCTGCCAAGCCCACCTGAGACAGAGACCCTGCCATGCCAAGCCCACTTGGGACAGAGCCCTCTGCCTCGCCAGCCACCTGGGACAGAGCACCCTGCCCCACAAAGCCCACCTGGGACAGAGGCCCATACCCTGGAAAGCCCACCTGAGACAGAAGCACCTGTCATGATAAGGACACCTGGTACAGAGCCAACTGCCCCCCAAGCCCACCTGGGATCCTGCTCCACTAAGCCCACCTGGGACAGAGCTCCCTGCCTTGACAAGTCCATCAGGGACAGAGCCCCCTGCCCTATGAACCCACTTGGGGCAGAGCTCCCTGCCCCGCTAAGCCCACCTGGGACAGAGACTCCTGAAACACTAAGGCTACCTGGAACAGAGCCGCCTACCCTTCCTAAGCCCACCTGAGACAGAGCATCCAGCCCCAAAGCCCACCTGGACAGAACCCCATGTCCCCGAAGCCCAGCTGGGACAGAGCCCCCTGCCCCACTATGCCCACCTGGGACAGAACCCCCTGCCCCACTGAGCCCACCTGGGAAAAGCCCCCTGCCCCAACAGGCCCACCTGGGACAGAGACCCCCTACCCCACTAAGACCACCTAGGACAAGGTCCACTCTGCCCCCTACATCCACCTGGGACAGAGCCACCAGTCTCCACAAACGCCCACCTGGGACTCAGCCCTTGCCTCCAGAAACCCACCTGGAACAGAGCCCACTACCTCACTAAGCTCACAGACAGAGCCTGGGACAGTGCCCCGTGCCCCGTGCCCCGCTAAGCCCACCTGGGACAGAGCCCCCTACCCCCAAAGCCCACATGGGACAGAGCCCACTGCCCTACAAACCCACCTAAGACAGATCCCTCTGCCCCCCTAAGCCCACTTGGGACAGAGCCTCCCGAGCCACTAAGTCCACCTGGAACAGAGCCCCCTGCCCCGCTAAGCCCACCCTACATAGCCCCCTACCCCCTAACCCCATTTGGGAAAGAGCCTCCTGCCGCACTAAGCCCACTTGGGACAGAGCCCCTTGTCCCCCAAAGCCCAACTGGGACAGAGCCCCTAGTCCCCCGAAGCCCACTTGGGACAGAGCCCCCACCCCTCGGACCCACCTGGGACAGAGTACCTGCCCCGATAATCCCACCTGGGTCAGAGCCCCTGGCCCCATAAGCTTACCTGGGACATAGCCCACTATCCTCTGAAGCACACCTTGGAAAGAGCCTATGCCCCCTAAGCCCACCTGGGACTGAGCCCCTTGCTCCCCTAAGCCCACGTGGGACAAAGCCTCCTGTCCCACGAAACCCCCTGCCCCCTGAGGCCCACCTGGGACAGAGCCCCCTGCCCCACTAAGCCCACCTTTGACAGAGCTCCCTGCCCTCCTAAACTCACCTGGAACAGAGCTCCCTGCCCGCCAAGCCCACCTGGGACGGAGCCCCCTGCACCGCCAAGCCCACCTGGGACAGAACCCACGGCCCCACGAAGTCCACCTGTGACAGAGGACCCTGCCCCTGAAACCCACCTAGAACAGAGCCAACCGCCCCACTAAGCCCACCTAGGACAGAGCCAACTGTCCCCAGAAGCCCACCTGGGACAGAGCCCCCTGACCCCCAGCTCACTTGGACAGAGCCCCCTGCCCCGCCAAGCCCACCTGGGACAGAGTCCTCTATCCTCCTCAGCCCACATGGGAAAGAGCTCGAAGCCCCGCTAAGCCCACTTGGGACAGAAACCCCTGCCTCCTGAAGCCCACCTTGGACAGAGCCCCTGCCATCCGAAGCCCATTTGGGACCGAGCCCCTGCCCTACTAAGCCCACCTGGGACAGAGCCCCCTGCCCCCCTAAGCTCACTTGGGACAGAGCCTCATGACCTACTAAGCCCACCTGGAACAGAGCTCCCTGCCCCACTCAGCCCACCTGGGATGGAGCCCCCTACACTGCTAAGCCCACCTGGGACAGAGCCCCCTGCTACGGAAGCCTACTTGGGATGTAGCCTCCTGTCCCACAAAGCTCACCTAGGACCGAGTCCCCTGCCCCCATAGCTCACCTGTGACAGAGCCCCCTACCCCCCGAAGCATACCTGGGAAAGAGCCCTATGTACCATAAGGCCACCTGGGAATGAGCAACCTGCCCCCCTAAGCCCACTTGGGACAAAGCCTCTGGTCCCACTAAGCCCACCTGTGAAAGAGCCCCCTGCCACACCAAGTCTACCTGGGACAGAACCCCATGCTCTGGCAAGCCCACCTGGGATGGAGTCCCCTGCACCACTAAGCCCAATGGGGACAGAGCCCTCTGCCCCACTAAGCCCACCTATGACAGAGCCCCCTGCCCCCAAACCTCACTTGTGACAGAGCCTAGTACCCACTAATCCCACCTGGGACAGAACAACCTGTCCAGCAAAGCCCACCTGGGACACAGCACCCTACCACACTGAGCCCACCTGGGACCGAGCCCCATGACGCCTGAAGCCCACCTAGGACAGAGCCCCCTGCCCCACCAAGCCCACTGGGACAGAGACCCCTACCCCAGAGCCCACCTGGGACAGAGGACCCTGCCCCCTGAAACCCACCTAGAATAGAGCCAACTGCCCCACTAAGCCCTCTTAGGACAGAGCAACTGTCCCCCGAAGCCCACCAGGGACAGAGCCCCAGACCCCCGAAGCTCACTTGGACAGAGCCCCCTGCCCCACTAAGCTCACCTGGGACAGAGCCCTCTATCCTCAGTCCACGTGGGAAAGAGCTCCCTGCCCTGCTAAGCCCACTTGGGACGAGCCCCCTTCCCCAATAAGCTCACCTAGTACAGAGCACCCTGGGGCACTAAACCCACATATGACAGAGGCCCATGCCCCCGAAGCCCACTTGGGACAGAGCCCCTTGCCTCACTAAGCCCACCTGGGACAGAGTCCACTGTCCCTCTACGTACACATGGTACAGAGTCTCCTCTCTTCCAAAAGCCAACCTGGGACAGAGTCCCCTGCCCCCATAAGCTCACCTGTGACAGAGGCCCCTGCCCGCCAAGCCCACCTGGGACACAGCCCCCTGCCTCCCTAAGCCCACCTGGGACAGAGACCCCTGCCTCCTGAAGCCCACCTGGGGCAGAGCCCCTGCCCCCCGAATCCAACCTAGAACAGAGCCCCCTGACCCAGAGCCAAGCTGGATCACTGCCCCCTGCCATACTATGCCCACCTGGGACAGAGCCTTATGCCGCCCAAAGCCCACCTGGAACAGAGACCCCTGCCCCACCAAGCCCACTGGGACAGAGCCCCCTGACCCCAGAGCCCACCTGGGACAGAACCCACAGCCCCATGAAGCCCACCTGTGACAGAGGACCCTGGCCCCCGAAACCCACCTAGAACACAGCCAACTGAACCACTAAGCCCACCTGCAACAGAGCCACCTGCTACGCCAAGCCCACCTGGGACAGAGCCCCATGCCCTGGCAAGCCCAGCGACAGAGCCCCATGCCCCGGCAAGCCCACCTGCAACAGAGCCCCCTGCCCCACAAAGCCCACATGGGACAGAGCCCCCTGCCCCCCGAAGCCCACTTGGGACAGAGCGTCACGACCCACTAAGCCCAGCTGGAACAGAGCCCCCTGCCCCGCCAAGCCCAACTGGGACAGAGCACCCTGCACCGCTAAGCCCAACTGGGGACAGAGCCCTCTGCCCCAATAAGGCCACCTATGACAGTGCCCCCTGCCTCCCAAACCCCACTTGTTACAGAGCCTCCTGCCCCACTAAGCCCACCTGGGACAGAACAACCTGCCCAGCCAAGTCTAAATGGGACACAGCCCCCTGCCTGGCAAGTGCACCTGGGGCAGAGCCCCCTGCCCCCCAAGCCCACCTGGGACAGAGCCCCCTGCCCCCGAAGCCCACCTGGAACAGAGCCCCCTGCCACCCAAAGCCCACCTGGGCATAGCCCCCTACCCCCCTAGCCCCAATTGGGAAAGAGCCTCCAGCCCCACTAAGCCCACTTGGGACAGAGCCTCCTGCTGTATGAAGCCCACCTGGGACAGAGACCAGTGCCCCCCGAAACCCACCAGGAACACAGCCCCCTGCCCCATTAAGCCCACCTGGCACAGAACCACCTACCCCACTAAGCCCACCTTGGACACAGCCACTTGCCCCGCCAAGCCCACCTGGGACAGAGCCTCCTACCCCGACAAGCTCACCTGGGACAGAGCCTACTGCCCCCCAAAGCCCACGTGGAACAGAGCCACCTGACCCCCGAAGCCCAACTGGGACTGAACCCCCTGCAATGCCAAGCCCACCTGGGATAGAGCCCCCTGCTGCCTGAAGCACAACTGGGACATAGCGCACTGCCCCACCAAGACACCAGGGACAGAGGCCCCTGCTCTCCTAAGCCCACCTGGGACAAATCCCCCTGCTGCCCGAAGCACACCTGGGACAGAGCACACTGCCACCCAAAGCCCACCTGGGATAGAGCCCCAGCCCCTGAAACACACCTGAGACAGAGCCCCTTGTCCCCAAAGCCCACCTGGAACAGAGCCCCTAGTCCCCCAAAGCCCACTTGAGACAGAGCTCCCTAACCCACCAAGCCCACCTGGGACAGAACCCCCCTGTCCCCCGAATATCATCTGGGACAGATCCCCTGGCCCTCTATGCCCACCTGGGACAGAGCCCCCTGCCGCTGAGGCCAACCTGGAACAGAAACCCCTGCTCCACTAATCCCACGTTGGACAGAGCCCCCTGCCCTCTGAAGCCCACCTTGGATAGAGCCCCCTGCTGCATGAAACCCACTGGGGACAGAGCCCCCTGCCCCTTAAACACTCATGAGACAGAGCCCCTGCCCCCGAAGCCCACCTGGGACAGAGCCCCCTGCCCCTCTAAGCACACTTAAGAAAGAGCCCCTGACCCCCGAAGTCCACCTGGACAAACCACACCTGCTCCTTAACAACTCTTGGTACAGAGCCTCCTGCCTCCCAAAGCCCACATCGGATAGAACCTCGTGCCCCACTAAGCCCATCTGGGACAGAGCCCCCTGCACCCGAAGCCCACCTGGGACAGTACCACCTACCCCACCAAGCCCACCTGGGACAGAGCTCCCTGCCCCCAAAGCCACATGGGACAGAGCCCACTGCCCTTCGAAGCCCACCTAGGAGTATCCCCCTGGCCCCCTATTCCCACTTGGGACAGAGCCTCCTGACCTACTAAGTTCACCTGGGACAGAAGAACCTGCCCAGCCGAGGCCACCTGGGACACAGCACCCTGACCCCCAGAGCCCACCTGGGACATAGCACCCTGCCACACCAAGCCCACTGGGACAGAAACCCTGACCCCAGAGCCCACCTGGGATAGAACCCACAGCCCCACAAAGCCCACCTGTGACAGAGGACCCTGCCCCCTGAAACCCACCTAGAACAGAGCCAACTGTCCCCCGAAGCCCACCAGGGACAGAGCCCCCTGACCCCTGAAGCTCACTTGGACAGAGCCCCCTGCCCCGCCAAGCCCACATGGGACAGAGCCCCCTATCCTCCTCAGCCCGTGTGGGAAAGAGCTTCCTGTCCTGCTAAGCCCACCTGGGATAGAAACTCCTGCCCCCGGAAGCCCACTTGGGACCAGAGACTCCTGACCCACTAAGTTGACCTAGGACAGAACAACCTGCCCAGCCAAGCCCACCTGGGATATAGCACCCTGCCCCCCGAAGCCCACCTGGGACAGAGTCCCCTGCCCCTGAAGCCCACCTGGAACAGAGCCCCTGCCGCCCGAAGCCCACCTGGGACATAGCCTCCTAACCCCCAATCCCCACTTGGGAAAGAGCCTCCTGCCCTACTAATCCACTTGGGACAGAGCCTCCTGATCCACTAAGCCCACCTGGGATAGAGCCCCCTGCTGCACGAAGCCCACCTTGGACAGAGCCCCTGCCCCTCAAAGCCCACCCGGGACAGAGCCCCTGATCCCAAAGCCCTCCTGGGTTAGACTCCTGGCTCCCAAATAACACCAGGAACAGAGATCCCTCCCACCCGAAGCCCACCAGGAACACAGCCCCCTAACCCATTAAGCCCTCCTGGGACAGAGGCCCCTGCCCCGCCAATCCCACCTGTGACAGAACTACCTTTCCGCCAAGCCCACCTTGGACTCAGCCCCTTGCCCTGCCAAGCCCACCTGGGACAGAGCCTCCTACCCCGCCAAGCTCACCTGGGACAGAGCCCCCTGCCGCCCGAAGCCTACCTGGGACATAGCCCCCTGCCGCACTAAGCCCACCTGGGACTGAGCTCCCTGTACCACAAGGACCACATGGGACAGACCCCCTGCCCCACCTAGCCCACTGGGACAGAGCCCCAGCCCCACTAAACCCACCTAGGATAGAGACCCTTGCCCACTAAAGCCATCCTGGGAGAGAGCCCCCTGCTGCACGAAGCCCACCTGGCACAGAGCCCCTGCCCCTCGAAGCCCAACTGGGACAGAGCCCTCTGTGCCCCAAAGGCCACCTGGGACAGAGCCCGCTGCCCCCTGAAGCCCACCTGGGAGAGAGCCCCCTGCCCCGCTAAGCCCACCTGGGACTGAGCCCTCTGCCCCACTAAGCCCCTAGGGACAGAGTCCCCTTCCCTGCCAAGCCAAACTGGGAGTGAGACCCCTGCCCCACCAAACCCACCTGGGACAGAGTCCCCTGCCCCCCGAAATACACCTGGGACAGAGACCCCTGCCCCCCGAAGCCCACCTGGGACAGAGTCCTCTGCCCCACTAAGCCCACCTGGGACAGAGCTCCCTGCCCCCCTAAGCCCACTGAGGACAGAGCTTTCTGCCCCACTAAGCCCACCTAGGATAGAACCTCCTGCCCCTAAGTTCACCTTGGAACGAGCTCCCCTGCCCCTCTAAGCCCACCTGTGCTGCTGCTCTCTCAGCTGCACCTTGAAATCCCTGAATGCACCCCTGCTCTTGGGTGCCCTTGTTCACACCCGGGCCCCTCCCTGGACTCACTTTCCCAGACTCCCTGTAGCTAGGAGTCACCAGGAGACAAGTTCCAGCCAGTGGGACAAGGCAGAGGCTGTCGGGGGTTCTGAGGAACATGTTACTGTCTCCAAAGAAGCTCGGCAGGTTTTTTTCCACACAGGGTGAAGCCTCTGCTCGGGAAGTCCTCACAGGTTCAAGTCCCCGCTGCTCCACTTCTGATCCTGCTCCTTGCCAAGGGCCTGGGAAGGAGTGGATGACGGCCCCAGTGCCTGGGCCCCTGCACTCACAAGGGAGACCCAGATGGGGCCCCTGCCACCCACATGGGAGACCAGGATGGGGCCCTGGCACCCACACTGGAGACCCGGACAGGGCCCCAGCACCCACATGAGAGACCTGGATAGAGGCCCTACACCCAGACGAGAGACCAGGATGGAGCCCCTGCCACCCACACGGGAGACCTGGATGGAGACCTAGATGGGGTCCCCGCACCCACATAGGAGACCTGGATGGGGCCCCTGTCACCCACACGGGAGACCTGCCTGGCCCAGCCCTGGGTCTTGCAGCCGTTTGCAGAGTGAAGGGGGAGACAGATCTCTCTCTCTTTCTCCCTCCCTCTCCCTCATTCTGCTTCTTAAAAAACTAAGTAAATATTTCTAGGAACCAGCCACTGCCTGTGTGTCCAGCCCTGCGCATGGGCCCCAGGACAGTGACCACCACTCACTCTTGTCGTAGACATGCTCGGAGAGCACGGGGTCCATGTAGCGTATCTGCCCCTGCTGGTCCTGGTAGGAGGCCTGGAAGCAGATCCTCACCACGTTCATGTCCACCTCCTCATGATTCTTCAGGGACCCAGCTGTGCAGAGACACAGGGAAGGGGCGGAGGTGGCAAAGGTGGGGGCAGGAGGGTGGGGAGGAAAAGGCTGGGGGGCCAGGGCGGCCCAGGGAGGGCAAGTGAGCAGGGATGTGGCAGGCGGGGCTAGGGGTGGGGCAGACAGGGAAGGTGGGCGGGGCCATGGGCATCGAGGGTGGGGGGTGGCGGGTGGGGCGGGGCCAGGGCAAGGCGATCTGGTGGGTGGCGCCAGGGCGGGTGCCAGGCAGGGTGGACAGGTAGGCGGGGCAGGCAGGGTCACGGCAGGCCCAAGGTAAGGGTGGCCAAGGGAGCCAGAGGCCCGGCAGGACAGGTGAGCTTGGTCGGTTAGGAAGCATGTGGGTGGTCCCAAGGGCATGCCCATGGTGGGCAGGTGGGGAGGCCAGGGAAGGTGGGCAGGGCCAGGGTAGTAGGCGGGTAGGCAGGTGGGTGGTGTGGGTGGCAGATGAGGCGTGGTCAGGGCAGGCAGGGGCCGAGGGCGGGGCGGGTGGGCATGGTCAAGAGTGCTGTTGGCAGGTGGGCGTGGTGGGGTGGGGCAGGTGGTCCCAGGAGTGGGCTGGTGGGCGGTCCCGGGGGCGGGGCTCACCTTTGTAGGAAATGATGCCCAGCTGAATCTTCTGCTTGATGGCGGCCTCCGTCTCCTTCTGGATGCCCAGGTTGTTTAAGCTAAAGGGTGGGAGGAGGGAAGAGAGGGGCTCCTGAGACGCCCTGGGCAGGAACCTCTGGGGGGACCCAGGAACGTGACTTGGAAACCCCAGCCACCACGCTCATGCCACAGGAACTGGCACAGTGAATGCCGAGGAGGGCTTGTTTGCACTCATGGGAATAGCAGATGAAAATGGCAATACCTGGTGCTGGCGAGGCTCTGGGGTTCGGCACTCGTGTGAACTGACAGCCATGCTCAGCCTCCCCACTACTTCCTGGGCAGCTGCCCTCCCCTCCCCGCCTGCCCTGCGGCTCCCAGGGTGCTGTACCTGTGCAGGGGGCTGATGTGGGGTGGAGCCGCAGCCACACCCTGCAGACTCTGTCAGAGCAGTCTTTGCCCACCAGGCTGTGTGGGTGGACAGGGTTGGGCCAGTCCTTCCACACCAGGCACGCGGTCACCTCTACCTCGCACAGCCCTCCGCTGTCCTGGAGCTGCGGGGACACAGGGGCTCCTGGGGAGAGGGTCCCACCGCCCACACCCACGCCCCTTGCCACTCCCTGGGTGCCCGCCTCGGGAGCTCCTGCAGCCGCACCAGCATCACCGACTGGTGCTTCAGTTGGCACCTTAACACCTGGGTGAAGCGTCGGCAGGCAGGGTGCTCGGTCTTGCCCCCGGGGACAGGTGACCCAGCTCTGAGGACACCACCTGAACCAGGCCAGCACACTGCCCGGCCCCGTGGCAACCCAACGCCCTCAGCCCAGCTTGCCCAACCCTTGTCCAAACGCTTTGGCACCACAGGTGCTCTGGATCTTGGATTTTCCCACATTAGGGAGTATTTGCATATACATAATGAGATATCTTGGTGGATGGAATTCAAGCCTAAGCATAAAATTCATCTGTATTTTCATATGCACCTGCGACGAACACACAGCTTGAAGGTAATTTTATGATACTGTTAATGCCCCTGCAGGGTTTGTGTTTTTAAAGATTTATTTATTTACTAAAGAAGGTAGAGTAACGGTGAGGGGGAGATCTCCCATCCACTGGGTCACTCCCCAGATGGCTGCCACAGCAAGTCTGGGCCAGGCCGAAGCCAGGAGCCACAGCAAGCCCTGGGGCCATCTTCCGCTACCTCCCCAGGCACATGAGCAGGGAGCTGGCTTGGAAGCAGAGCCAATGGGCCGGGGGTGTCATGAGCAGCAGCCCCCATGCCAGCCCTGCAGCTGAATTCTGACAGCTCCCAGGAGCTCGGCGGTGTCTGGCTGGGGTTTGGGTTTGGAGGGTTTCAGATTTCGAGTTTCTGGATACACATTTTCCAGCAGGGGTGTGCCAGGAAGCACACATCTCTGCTCCCAGGACAGCCCCCATGGGCTCCACCCGCCTCGGATCTCAGGGCAACTTCAGGTTGACCTGAGCGGAGGGTCACCAGGTGGAAACACTGGGGTCCTGAGAGACGACGGGAAAATGGGCACTGCGTTCTGGGGCTGAATGGGGCTGAAAGCACGTGTTCTGGCCTGGCTGGCCATCCCACTCCATATACGCCTGTAAGCGTCCAGGGAGCTGTCCCCTGGAGAGCCGGATAATTCTTTTTTTTTTTTTTTTTTGATAGGCAGAGTGGACAGTAGAGGGAGACAGAGAGAAAGGTCTTCCTTTTTGCCATTGGTTCACCCTCCAATGGCCGCCGCGGTAGGCGCGCTGCAGCCGGCGCACCGCGCTGTTCCGATGGCAGGAGCCAGGTGCTTCTCCTGGTCTCCCATGGGGTGCAGGGCCCAAGGACTTGGGCCATCCTCCACTGCACTCCCTGGCCACAGCAGAGAACTGGCCTGGAAGAGGGGCAACTGGGACAGGATTGTTGCCCCGACCGGGACTAGAACCCGGTGTGCCGGTGCCACAAGGTGGAGGATTAGCCTGTTAAGCCACGGCGCCGGCCGAGAGCCGGATAATTCTAACCAAACTTTAAAAACAGAGGGGTCGGGGGCCAGCACCATGGCACAGCGGTTAACGCCCTGGCCTAAGCGCCAGCACCCCGTATGGACTCCAGTTCAAGACCTGACTGCTCCACTTCTGATCTAGCTCTCTGTTAAGGCCTGGGAAAGCAGTGGAAGGTGGCCCAAGCCCCTGTACCCACGTGGGAGACCTGGAAGAGGCTCCTGTCTCATAGCTTCAGATCAGCACAGCTCCAGCTGTTATGGCCATCTGGGGAGCGAACCAGAGGATGAAAGACCTCTCTCTCTCTCTCTCTCTCTGCCTCTCCTTCTCTCTCTGTGTAACTCTGACTTCAAGTAAAATAAACAAGTAAATCTTAAAAAAAAAAGACTAGCCCAGGCCTACACCACCATTGAGGAGTGAGTCTGGTGTGTGCTGCCCTCTAGTGACCAAATAGGAAACAGGGTGACTGACACCTTGAGCAGGACCAGAGAGGTCACACAAGGACAGGGCCACACAAGGACACCGGGCTGAGAGCTCTCCAGCTCCGGGATGTTACACAGGATCACGGAGTAGACTTCAGGCCTGGGAGTAAGCCAGACCCAGCACCAAACTCAGGCTCTCCAAGGACCGTCTGCACCAGACACTGCTCATCTTCCCATTCTTATGTGTAAAATGGGTATCAATAAACACCTGGGGGGCTGGTGTTGTGGCAGAGTGGGTAAAGCCACTGCCTGTGATTCCGGCATCTCATACCAGAACACAGGTTTGAGTCCTGGCTGCTCTGCTTCTGATACAGCTCCCTGCTAATGCATCTGGGAAAGCAGTAGAAGATGGCCCCAGTGCTTGGGCCCCTGTACCCACATGGAAGACCTGGAAGAAGCTCCTGGCTCCTGGCTTTGGCCTGGCCCAGCCCTGGCTGTTACAGCCAGTTGGGGAGTGACCCAGGGAATGGAAGACCTCTCTTTCCCTCTCTCTGTCACCCTGTCTTTCAAGTAAGTAAATAAACACATCTTTAAAAGAAATAAGCATGCAAGCACACAGAAGCACGCAGTGAACAGTGGTCATTACTAAAAAGAACTTGCTACGAGCCCCTGAGCAGGTAATCGCCCTCCAGGCCTGGCTCCTCTGAAAGGTGGGGATAAAGGTTCCGAGTGCAGGTGTGGGGAGCGGGCGTTTCCCACCCTAACTCTGGAATCCAAACCAGCACTGAGCACAATCAGAGCCTGGAAAGGCTCAGAAACAAAAGGCTCAGGGAGACAGGCTTGAGTACCCACTAGCAGGTGCCCTGCTGGTGACAGAGGCAAAGCTGGGCCTCAACCAGGAGAGACCGGGTGGCCGCAGTCGCCCCAGCACCGTGGCTATACGGCCCTGCACCCCGAGTGTCCGGTGCAAGACCCTGGGAAGGCCACCGCCTCACCTCCAGTGTGGTTCATCCAAACTGAGCCCGTGAGCACCCTCTGAATGCCTGCCTCACCTATCACAGCCTGGTCACGGCCACAGGGCAGAGCAAGGAGGAGCCTGGGCTAAGAGGTGCCAGGGACACCTGATATTCGGCTCAGCACCCAACCCTGGGCTGGGCAAAACCAGCAGCTCCGGGACACTCTGGGGCCAACTGGGCCAATCAGAAAACGAAGCAAGGGGCTGGTGCTGTGGCTGCAACAGCCAAGGCTGGACCAGGCCAAAGCCAGGAGCCAGGTGATTCTTTCGGGTCTCCCAAGCAGGTGCAGGGGCCCAAGGGCTTGGGCCATCTTCTACTGCTTTCCTAGGCCACAGCAGAGAGTTGGATTGGAAGTGGGGCAGCCAGGACTCGAACTGGCGCCCATATGGGATGCGGGCACTGCAGACGGCAGCTTAACCCATGGCCTTGTCTTCACACGGATCCTACAGTGCTGGAAACTAAACTTGTTAGAGGCATGCTGAGACGTGCTGGTGAAAGCCACCGTTGTCCCTGAGTCACTGCAGTCTCCTAAGCGTGCAGATACAGGGAGGGAGAGACGCAGCCCAGCGTGGGCACCAGGTTCACTGCGCTGCTCTGACTGACACCTGTCTTCCCGGAGGTTTACAGTGTGGCACCATTACCACCTCAGTCTAGTGAGAACGGCTGCTGCCCAGAAATAAAAAACGAACACGTGCTGGCTAGGTGCTGGAGAAAAGGGTGCCCTACTACACTGGGGGTGCAGACGCAAGCTGGTGCGGCAACCGTGGAAGTGGCACGGAGAGTGCCGGATCACTGCACCTGCCCTGGGACCCGGCCGGCCCACCCCGGGGACATACAGAGGCAATGACAGCCACATATGGAAGTTACCCACGCTCCCACGTTCACAAGGGCAAGACCTGGACGCAACCGGGCTGTCCCCCAACTGATGCCTGCACCAAGAAGTGTGGTACAGGGCCGAGCTGTGGCGCAGTGGGCTAAGCCTCCACCGCGGTGCTGGCATCCCATACAGCCACCAGTTCGAGTCCCAGCTGCTCCTCTTCTCATCCAACCCTCTGCTTATAGTCTGGGAAAACAGCAGAAGATGGCCCAAGTAATTGGGCCCTTGCACCTGTGTGGGAGACTCTTGCTTAAGATCAGTGCAGCTCCATGCGCTGCGGTCACTTGAGGAGTGAACCAGCTGATGGAAGACCTCTCTCTCTGTCTGTCTCTCCCCCTCTCTGTTTGTAACTCTGCCTGTCAAGAAAGTAAATAAATCTTTATTTTTAAAAAGATTGATTTACTCATTTTAAGGGCAGAGTTACAGAGAGGCAGAGTAGAAAGAGAGAGAGAAAGAGAGAAAGAGAGGTAGAGACAGAGACAGAGTCTTCCATCTGCTGGTTCACTCTCCAGATGGCCACAATGGTTAGAGTTGCACCAATCAAAGCCAGGAACCAGGAGCTTCTTCCGGGTCTCCCACACGGATGCAGGGGCCCAAGCACTTGAGCCATCTTCTACTGCTTTCCCAGGCCACAGCAGAAAGCTGGATCGGAAGTTGAGCAGCCAGAACTCAAACCAGTGCCCATATGAGATGCTGGCACTGTAGGGGGCAGCTTTACCTGTTACACCACAGTGCCAGCCCCAAATAAATAAATCTTAAAAAAAAAATGTGGTATGCACACACTGTGGCGTATTACTCGGCCATGAACAATAATGGATCCTAATATTTGCACACGGATGGAACGGACACTACACCTAGTGAAGCAATCAGTCTCACGTGTTTTCTCTTACGTGTGGAAGTTGGCACAGAGTAGGAAGATTGTGTGTGGGTGCCGTATCATGCAGCATCTAGTTATATACTGCATATAGAATTATAACACGTAGGGGCCGGCGCTGTGGCACAGCGGGTTAATGCCCTGGCCTGCAGTGCTGGCATCCCATATGGGCGCCAGTTCCAGTCCCGGCTGTTCCACCTCCCATCCAGCTCTCTGCCATGGCCTGGGAAAGCAGTAGAAGATGGCCTAAGTCCTCGGGCCCCTGCACCTGCATGGGAGACCGGGAAGGGGCTCCTGGCTCCTGGCTTAAGATCGGCACAGCTCTGGCCATTGCAGCCAATTGGGGAGTGAACCAATAGGTGGAAGACACACACACTCTCTCTCTCTTTCCCTCTCTCTTTGCCTCTCCTCTCTCTGTGTAACCCTGACTTTCAAATAAATAAATAAATCTTTAAATAAACAGAACTAGAACACATAAGTGGCGGTGCACACTTCTGTTCACACTGTGCCCCTTGCCAGGAGTCTCACTTTGTGATACTAATATCTCCATTTCCAAGAAAAATAAAAATTGTACAAACTTTTTCAAGACGGTCACGGGGAGGCATTCGGTGCCGTGGCTAAGATGCCAGCTGGTTTGCCCGCATCCACAGCCCGTATCAGCCCTGGTTCAAGTCCCCGCTCCTCTGCTTCCGCCCTGGCTCCCCACCGCCAGGCTGGGAGGCAGCAGCTGAAGGCTCAAGCGCTGGGGTCTCTGCCGCCCACAGGGAGACCCGGATGGAGCTCCGGGCTCCTGTTTGGCCTGGCCCAGCCCGGGCTGCTGCAGGCACCTGGGGAGTGACCCAGTGCATGGAAAATTCTCCTCTTTGTCTCTGTCTCTCTCTGCCTTTCAAATAAACAAAATAGCACATGAAAATGTAGCCGTCAATTAAACTCTGCCAAGAGAACTGGGCCATACCTCTGCCAAAGGATTCCCTCTCGACCTGCAGAAACAGACGGGAGCCGCACAGGTTTGGAAGGACCAGAGGATCGGCCCTCGGTGCACCAGAGCCGCAGGTCTCTCTGTCCATGGCCGCAAACGCACGTGGGGGGAAGCCTGTTCCCCAGCGCGTCCGCGGCGCCGCCTGCCTTAGGCCGCAGTGCCTGGAGCGATGGAGCAGCAGTGAGGACGACGACCGGGCAGGCACAGGAGCAGGAGCCGGACGCGGTGGGCGCTGCCCGGGCACCCGCTCCACGGACGGGCCCAGCGGAGTGACGGGCGGCAGAGCCAGGGCTCCGACCCCTGACCTCACCCCAAACCCACCCTGCTGCCCACCGTGTCGGCGCCCCCGGCTGGGCGCACAGCGTGGACCCACTGAGACCCCAGATAAACGTGAGTGCAGAGCTGCGGGCTAGCGGCCGCGGCGGAGCCCTGGGCGCCAAGTCCGGCGCGGGCTCCGGGCAGGCGTCCAGGCTGCTGCGGGCTCGGGTCGGGGCCTGGACTGAGTTCCCAGCTCCCAGCACTGGGCAGGGGCTTGCAGACACAGAAGGGGAGGGGGCTGCTCAGCGGGCGCGCGGGCGGGGGCTGGGGCCCGGCGAGGGGCCAGGTGAGGGGCAGGGGCGACGGCGCTGGAGGCGGCCAGGGAGGGGGGGCTGCGAGGGAAGGGGTCTCCCCGAGGGCAGTGGGGAGGCAGGAGAGGGGACACGCGTGGGCTCTAAGCGGACGCGTGGCGGCCACAGGAGCCGGCGGGGCCCAGGCCTCGAGCGCGGACGGCACACGGCGCAGGCGCAGCAACACCCGGAAGCGCCCGCCACGTGGGAGTCCCGGATGCAGGAAGAGCCGGGCCACCGCGGGGTGTCCCCAGGGGCGAGTTCCCTTTCCCAGAGGTTCCCCTTCTAGAAGTTGCTCATGGGGAGGCGCGGCCGCTCAACCACGTGCTGCACAGCGCTGCTCGCGGGGAGCGCGGGACGCGGAACCACGCGGCTGGGCTGGGGCAGCCTGCGTGGACGGCACCGGCGGCCGGGAGGGGCGCCCCGTCTCTACCTCCGCCTTTCAAAGGAGACGGCGCTCCTCTGTGACAGGGATGACGGGGCTCCTCGGGTCCCGGGACCCGCGGGCTCGGTTCCGAAGGCCTCGCTTCGGCCGCCCTTATCGCCCCACCGCAGGCCTTGGTCTTCAGTCCCGGCGCGGCCGGGGCAGGGGCGCCGACCGCCCGGGCGCTCACCGCGATGGCGGGCAGCGTCTTGCTGGCCGCGGTGCTGCTCCCGCCCAGGACGCCGCCGGCCGCGCGGGCCTCCACCCCAGCGGAAGCGCACGCGGCGCTGCCTGGGCCGCTCGGCGATGACCGATGCGGCCGGGACCGGGGCGGGCGCCGTCCGCCGGCCCAGCCGGCAGCCCCAGGGCGGCGGTGCCCAGGGTGACGGCGCTCGGCGAGGCCGCCCCGCGGACACCAGGCGCGGCAGCCCCTCGCCCGCGCCGGCCGAAGCCGTTCTCCTGGAGGATCTGCGGGAAGAGCAGACGGCGAGGTGATGCCCGGGGCGCCGGCGCAGCCCCCAGACCCTCCCCAGCCCACCTCGGCCAGGCGCGGGGCGGTCAGCATGGCCCGGAGGCCGCGGCGGGCTGGATGCCCTTCTCCTCCGCCCTCCGTGGCCTCTGTCCACCGGGAACCAGGCAGGGGCCACGTGGCAGGTGCCCGCTTCCACCTGGCCCTGTGTCGTCGCCACGCCGCACTGACCACCGTCCCCAGCTCAGACCGCAGCGCCCGCAGCCCTGGTGCTGAACCTGCGGGGGTTTTGTGATGGACACGTCCAGCGCCACCTCCACTGAGCTGTTTCTCTCCCACGCCTCTCCCCAGCCCCACCGTGGCCCCCGGGCTGCAGTCTGTTCCCACCCCCGTGGCCCTCGTCAGCTCAGAAGCCTCCATGGCTCCCATCTTCCGTGGAGTCCAAGTCGACACCCTCCCCACAGAAATCCTCCCCAGCCTCCACTGGTCTCAGAAAGACAAAGGGAGGGGCCGGCGCTGTGCTGCAGCGGGTGAGGCTGCTGCCTGTGATGCTGCGTCCCAGGTGGGCGCTGGTTCAAGCCCCGGCCGCTCTGCTTCCTATCCAGTTCCATGCAAATGCGCCTGGGAAAGCTTCGGAGGATGACCCAAGTGCCTGGGCCCCTGCACCCATGTGGGAGACTGGATGGAGTTTCAGGCTCCTGGCCCAGCCCTGGCCATTGTGGCCATTTGAGGAGTGAACCAGCAAGTGGAAGATCTCTCTCCTCTCTCTCTCTCTTCCTTTCTCTTTGCCCCTCCTTCTCTTTCTATGTAACTGCGACTTTCCAATAAATATTTTAAAAAAGTGTATTGGGGAGTGGGCAATCTACTTCTCACATTGGCAATTCTGGATTCAATCCCTGGCTCCAGATTCTGACTATAGATTGCTGCTCAGTGCAAACCCTGAAAGACTGCAGTTGGTGGTTTAAGTAATTAATTTTAGCATCCATGTGAAATACTGGATTGCACTGCTGGCTCCTCCTTTAATCCCTGGACAAGTCTACTGCAGGTATTTTGGAAGTGACCTAGCAGATGGGATTCCCTCTCTTTCAAATAAATAAATAAAATTTTAAAAATAAGGTATACAAGAGGATTGCACAGATTATATGCAAATGCTATTCCATTTTTTAAGGAATTTGAACATTTCTAGATCTGGAATACATGTATATTTTATTTGAAATGCAGATTGACAGGGGGAGGGGGGAGACACAGAGAGAGCTCTTCCTTTCCCTGGTTCATTCCAAACATGGCCACAAAAGGAAGCTCTGCAGGAGTCAGGAACTCCAGCTGGGTTTCCCATGTTGGTAGCAGGGACCCAAGCACTTGAGTCATCTTCTGATGCCCTGCCAAATGCGTTAGAAGGGAGCTGGATCTGAAATGGAACAGCTAGGGGCGAACTGAAGCACTGAGATGGGATACGGGTGTTGCAAGCTATGGCTTAATGTTGTGCCAAAATGCCAGTTCCAGAAACTTCTATTACATCCGTTTTAAGGATGAAGAAGCTGACACACAACTTGAACCCAGATGACTTTACTGAATAATTATGTTTTCTAATTGTCAGACTATTTTTCAATACAGGAACTTGCATTCTCTCCTTTCCCAAGGAACTCTTTCCTTCTAACACATGAACGTTTGAGGCCTCAGTTCACATGCCCTCTTCCATTTGAGGCCTCACATTTCTCTTCTCGAAGGTAACATCGATTTTTGCCCTCCATCTGGATTCCTCCGTTCTTTCCATTAGATTCTATAATACTCAATCACATTTATTTACTCTAGTTTTCTTCTTGAAGACTGTAAAAACTGATATTGAAGTCAACTGTGTTTATTGATGAAACATTTTTTAAAAAATCTGGTATTTAGTTAAAAGTCAATAAATAATTATTTCCAAATTACTATTTTGTTCACTTTTCAGATAACATTTTAAGTTTTTTTTTAGCTTTTAACAGATTCAATATGGTTCACAGAAAAAATTATAAGAATATAACAATTTTGCAATTATAATTTTTTATGATTTTTGCATCCTGCTTTCTTCTATCCCATTACTTATCATAGTCCCTCAAATATGAGTACTTCCAAAAGTTCGTGGAAAATGGAATTAAAAAATGTTTATTTTGACGCAAAAATTTTTGAAATTCCTACACTGAGAGTTTATAAGTTAGTGTGAAATGCATTTTTAAGAAAACTGTGTACTCTGAAACCACGGAACAATGAATTTCAAATTTTTTGCTCCAAAATGAACTTACTTTTTAATTCCATTCTTCATGAACACTTGAAGTTCCCTTGTATAGTAAATATTTAGTAAACACTGGACTAATTTAAATATTGTATTTCTCCAATACATGACAGTTTTATCAATCTCATCTCAGACTCCATATTATTGTAGGAAAATAAATGAATAAAGTTAAGATTGGCTTTTGCTGAAACCTATCACAAAATTTTAGCCCCAACTTGTAGATCTGGGGACATTTGCAAATCTATTTTACCTTCATATACTGTTGCCTATTCTTGAACCCAAGTAGTTAGAAAATTCTTGTTATGAATTTGACATTTTAGTTAATATATACTGCCTAATTTCTTTAGGGAGAGATTTGGTCTGAAGAGATCACTTTTTTTACAATCAATATAAGAAAGAGAAAATATAAGCCAAATGTTAGGACTTCTAAGCAATCATATGTATTGGCTAGGGATATAACATCTCTGAGAAGAAAGCTGATTACTTAAGACATTACAAGTATCAAGGAGCAAAGCATTAAGCCCATGGGGCTGCTCTTCTTCCAATTCAGCTCTCTTCTATGGCCTGGGAAAGCAGTGGAAGATGGCCCAAGAGCTTGGGCCCTGCATCCATGTGAGAGACCTGGAAGTTCCTGGCTCCTGGCTTCGGATTGGCTCAGCTCCAGCTGTAATGGCCATCTGGGGAGTGAACCAGCAGATGGGACATTCTCTCTCTCTCTCTCTCTCTCTCTCTCTCTGCCTCTGTATAACCCTGCCTTTCAAATAAATAAATAAATAAATCATTTAAAAATTATGAAATACAGCAAGAGAAGTCCAAAGAGAGAAATTTCTATCAATCAGTGCCTATGTCAATCAGTTCCTATATCAAGAAATTGGAAAGACATCAAATATATGGTCTAAAAATACTTTCAAGGACCTAGAAAAACAAAAACAATCCAAGACCAAAATTAGTAGTAGAGAGAAATAATTAAAATTAGAGAAGGAATATACAAAATTGAAACCCCCAAAAATGATACAGATCAGTGAGATGAAGAGCTGATTTTTTGAAAAAAAAAAAAAGATTCATTATTTTCCCAATTAACTAAAAACGAGAGAAGAGACCCGAATCAATAAGCAGAGATAACAAGGAGAAGTTACAATAATAGATACTATAGAAATAAAAAGAAACATCAGGAATTACTACAAACAATGATATGCCAACAAATTGCAAAATCTGGAAGAAATGTGTAGATTTCTGTACAGATGCAATCTATCAAAATTGAGGCATGAAGACATAGAAAACCTAAATAGACAAATAACCAAGATGGAAATTGAATCAGTAATAAAGACCCTCCCAACAAAAAAAGCCCTGGACTGGATGCCTTGACTGAAGAATTTTACCAGACATTTAAAGAACTAACTCCAATTCTTCTCAAGCTACTCAAAACAACTGAAAGGGAAAGAATCCTCCCAAACTCTTTCTATGAAGCCAGCATCACTCTAATTTCTAAACCAGAAGAAGATATCACAAAGAAAGAGAACTACAGACCAATATCACTGAGGAACATAGATGCCAAAATCCTCAACAAAATACTTGCCAATTGAATCCAACAACACATCAAAAAGATCATTCACCCAGACCAAGTGGGATTTACTCCTGGTATGCAGGGATGGTTCAACATATTCAAATCAATAAATGTAATGTTTCATATAAATTGAATAATAAAAATCATATGATTATCTCAATGAACATAGGGAAAGCATTTGATAAATACAACTTTCATGATGAAAACCTTAATCTAATTGGTTATAGAAAGAACATTCCTTACCAGAACTAGGTAATATATGACAAACACACAGTCAGCATCATCCTGAATGGGGAAAAGTTGGAAGCATTTGCATTAAGATCTGGAACCAGACAGGGATGTCCACTTTCAACACTGCTATTCAATATAGTTCTGGAAGCTTTAGCCAGAGTCATTAGGCAAGAAAAAGTAATCAATGGGATACAAATTGGAAAGGAGGAAGTCAAATTATCCCTGTTTGCTGATGACATGATCCTATTTATAAGGGGAACCCAAAAGACTCCACAGAGACTATTGGAACTCATAAAAGAGTTTAGTAAAGCTGCAGGATATCAAATAAACACACAAAAAATCAATAGACCTTGTAGACACAGACAAAGCCATGGTTGATAAACAACTTATAAGATTATTCCCATTCATAGTAGCTACAAAAAATCTAAATACCTTAGAATAGATTTAATCAAGGAAGTGAAAGATCTCTACAATGAAAATTTCAAAACATTAAACAAATCAAACACTAAACAAATCAGATACTAAAAGTGGAAGAATACTCCATGTTCATGAATTGGAATAATTAATATCATCAAAATGTGGATACTACTCAAAGCAATTTACAGATTCAATGCAGTCCCAATCAAAATACCAAGAACATTCTTCTCAGAGCTAGAAGAAATGATTCTAAAATTCATATGAAATCATAAAAAACCCAGGATATCTAAAGCAATATTAAGAAAAATAAAGTTGAAGGCATCATAATACCACATTTTAGGACATACTACAGGGCAGTTGCTATCAAAACAGCCTGGTAGTGGGCACAAAAAATATGCCAACGAATTGTAAAATCTGGAAGAAATGGATAGATTTCTGGACAGATACAATATCAAAATTGAGGCATGAAGACATGAAAAATCTAAATAAACCAATATCCACGATGGAAATTACATCGTTAATAAAGACCCTCGCAGCAAAGAAAAGCCATGTAGATGAATGGAACAGAATAGAATCCTCAGAAATCAATCCACATATCTATAGCAAACTAATCTTTGATTTAAAAAAAAAAGCTAAAATCAATCTCAAAGGACAGTCTCTTCAACAGAGGAAATTAGATCTATGCCTGCAGAAATATGAAAAAACATCCCTACCTTACATCTTAAACAAAAATCAACTTAAAATAGATTGAGTTACTAGAGGAGAACATTGAGGATATTCTTCTAGATGTTGTCATAAGCAAAGATTTATTGGAAAAAGAGCCCAGAAGCACAGGCAATCAAAGCAAAAATAGACAAATGAGATTACATAAACCTAAGAATCTTTTGCACAGCAAAGGAAACACTCAACAAGGTGAATAGACAACTAGCAGAATAGGAGAAAATATTTGCAAAGTACTATACAGTTTTGGAATTAATATCCAGAATTATAAAGAGCTCAAGAAACTTGACAACAGCATCATAAACAACCCAGTTAAGAAATGGGCAAATGACTTGAACAGGCATTTTTCTAAGAATGAAATTCAAATGGCTTACATACACATGGAAAAGGGCTTAGGATCACCAGCCATCTGGGAAATGCAAATCAAAACCACAATGAGATTTCACCTTGCTGCAGTTAGAATAGCTTTCATACAGAAATCAAGAAAGAGTAAGTGCTGGTGAGGATGTATGGGAAAAGGTACTCTAATCCATTGTTGGTGGGATTGAAAGCTAGTACACCCATTGTGGATGACAGTATAAAGATTCCTCAGAAAGCTGAAAATAGATTTGAAAATATGACCAAACCTTCCCACTTATGGGAATTTACCCAAATGAAATGAAATCAGCATATGAAAAAATTACCTGTATCCTTATGTTTATTGCAGTTCAAGTCACAATAGCCAAGCTAATGAACCCAGATGTCCATCAAGTGATTACTTGATAAAGAAAATATGGTCTACATACACTGTGGATTACTACTAAGCCATAAAAATGAATAAAATCCTGGTTTAATAAAATGGATGCAACTGGAAACCATTTTACTTAGTGAAATAAGCCAGTTCCCTTAAGACAAATATCATGTTTTCCCCATATGGTTACTAATAGAATAAAAAAACACACTGTATATGAGCAAAATTGCTATTTTGAGAATCTATTATTGTCTGTCACCCTCGTCTGTACTATTGAGGGACAGTGATTTTTGTTTTTTTGTTTTTTCTTCTTACTATTTGTTGAATTCTTTACTTAGTAAATTTTATGATTATAAAATAAACTGAAAGTAAGTAATTGTAAAAGTTTCAAAAATAAGAAAGGAAGAAGGAGGGAAATTGGGAGTGTGGATGGGAGGGAGGGTATGGTGGGAAGTGCCACTATGCTCCTAAATTTGTATATATGAAATACATGAAATTTGTTCACCTTATATAGAAAAAAAATTTAAAAAGAGGCAATTATCTGAATATTGTTAACTAGATTCCATCCTTTTATAACCTATTTACAATGGCATTTCTAATGTATGTTAACCAAGTTTCATATTAATAATAAGGGGTACATCTTGGTTTCCTATTTTGTTCCATTGATCTCTTCGTGCAATAATACTGAAATTGTTCTGTTACTGGTTTCTGGTATCTTGAAATTTGTTAATCAAATTTTCCAATCTTCTTTTTCAGAAGATTTTTGTCTTGACCATATATTCTTTTGTTCAATAAATAATTATTTAGTTTGCATGTGTGAGAAGGTGATATAGAAATGGACAAAGTAAAATTCCTACTTCTATGTGTTTTACATTCTAATTGAGATTAAAGATCAAAAATAAAATTCAAGGACAATTTGGCAAGGGATGATAAGAACTATGAAGGCAAATGTTCAGTGCAAAGAAATACAACATGAAAAATTAAGAAGCTTTCATTAATAGACATTCAATCCTCCATATAGTCTTTTAATGTTTCCAGTTGCATAAAAATTCTGTTGTAATTTTAAAAAAGGATACATAAAAATTGCACATATTTATGGAGTTCCGTATGATGCTTTGTTGCATGTATTCAATGTATAATGTTAAAATCAGGATAAACCTATCTCTTCAAACATTTGTCATTTGTTGGGACTGGAATTGTGGCATGATCAAAATGATCAAAATAAAAAAATAATGAAATTTCTATCTAGATTATAGACCATATTCATGCTTTGTAAAATAATGTTTTTCCCTAGGTCAGGAAGCATATAATAGCACTATATCTTCTTTCATATATTCTTTAACATGGAACAAACATTTTTCATAAATGCTTTCATAAAGACCAATTTTCCTTGGTCTTTATGATAGCAGCACTGTTGAAGAGTGTTGGCCAGTAATTTGCACATAATGGTTCTCAATTTGGACCTGTCAGGCACTTCTCTATTTAAGGCCAAATTGCTTTCCATTAAAGTAATACCTATGTATACTGGTTTTTTTACCAACAATATTTGAAAATGCTCATTTTGTTATATTTTAATAGCTATTATTAACATATGTGAAAAATCTTGTGAGATCAAAAAGGAGCATGTACTTCTGTTTTAGTACATTGTACTACTGTTTTTATATCATTTAGTCTATTAAATTTACATGTTCATATTTCTTTGTGAAACATTTTTTCCCTAGGTACTGTGCCAAACTATGGCAGAGCATTGGTTCTATTTTCTTCTGGACACTTGACCTTTCATTCCACTCTCCCTTGCAGTTGGTATGGCTATGAGGCCAAATTTTCAACAATTGAACAGAGTGACAGAAATGTATTCAATATTCTCTTGTATACAAGGTGATGCTGCCCTCTGGTTCCCCAGTACTTGAGAACCTGGAGAAGTGGCAACCTAGCTTACCTGTGGTTACAGACAATGCTCCCAGGAAACTGAATGATGGACAGAAGAAGCTTCAGTGACCAAGGGCTCAGGGCTCACTGGTCAGTCTCTGTTCTCATATGAAAATGAAACAAAATTTTATCTTACTGAAACCATTTTATGTTGTCATTTGCATGACAACAGCTTAATCGCTATCCCCTTTTTTTATATGGCCTCATATTTTTCTCTGTGATCTTTATCATCTGTGTTTTAAACTATTAGCTCTATTTTATGTTACAGATATTTCGTACAGTTTTCACTTGCTCTTTAACATGGTTTCAGAGATTTGAATATATAAAACATACAACTGTTGAGTGTACAAATTAATATTTCCTTTATGCTTTATTTTATATTGTATTTATCCAGAGATCATTCTATTCTGGCTTTTGAGCAATTTTTTTTTCTATTAATGTGACCAGGAAGTTACACTCAGCTATCCAAACACACACAAGTTTATATATTAAAAGAATTACGAGACAATACATCTGCTAATATTTGATAGTATAAAAGAGCACTTCACAGTGCACAGAAAATGGTATTAAAAATATATTTACTTTGATCCAAAAACTTTTTAAAATTCATGTTGGCCATCAGGACTGAGCATTTCTGCAGCTTTAAGACCAGTGACAAGGCTGCCTTCCTGGCAGAGAAGCTGGAAAGGTGGCCACTAATTGCTCTGTTCTAGTAAGCATCCTTCCCTGCTTTTGGGAAACAAACAACAACTAACTTAATCGATGCTGACACAGTTTTCTCACAGAAACTACACGCCCCTGTCTTAAGCTCTCATTTCTGCCCCTCAGTAGTTTCCTAGAGACCTCCTCTATTTCTAAGTGGAGTGCTGCTCACTTTGAATTTGCCACCACATTCTAGATGAAAACAGAGGGAGTGAAGTATTTTTTTTTTTCTTTATCACTTTCTGTCTCTCATTTCTTTTTCTCTCTCTTTTTTTCTTCTTCTTTTTCAGCTATTTCTTTTCTTTAATTAGTTGGAATAGTACTGTATATTACCATAAAACCATTACCAAGTCCATTCATACTGGGTACTTACTTATTTGCTTTTTTCTATCCAAGAGTCACATGAACAAAATTATGTGGAGTACATGCTGGGAAATGGCCAAAGTATCTAGAGAGAAATGGCAATATATTTCATGTTCTTACATATCTGCTGAAAAAGAAACTCTTTGATATAAATGAAAAAAATTAATTACTTGGCTTCCCAAAACTTCTTCTCTGAGCATTTCATAAACTGTCAAAGAAAACCACTGTGTCCTTTCTGTATCCCCAGAGGAATGTCTTTCTTTAAATATATTTTAACAGAATATTTTGCAAATATGAATAATCCTCTTGAAAAAACGGTGAAATGCACTGTCTTCATGAACCCATATATACAGTGAACCCTCAATTCATTGAATTGTTAGGGTAGAAATTATTTCTACATAACCCAATATATTCAATGTGGTTTTGCTCAAATATCAAGAAGAGTATTAAAAAAGAACAATGTGAAATCACTTATTCTACCATATATTATGCCTAATTAAAAATCATAACTAAGAGAAATTATTGGAGTGGTAAGAATAGAGATCAAACATAGACTATATGAACAGAAGCCAGAATCCATAAACTGAAGTAAGAAATATATAAAAACTAGATTTGGTGAATAAATATGATATAAATCAAGGACACTTAGATTCTCACCACACTGTTGGAATAATTTGCCATTTGTATGACAAGAAGTATAACTAACTGCACACAGTTCTAGGTATACCAAAGATTGAAACATCAAAGGTAAATCTTCAAGTTAACAGGAAAATATTTGTACAAATGTTATTACTCTAGTATATACAAATGACTAAAAGACAAAGGCATAAGACTTTAACTGAATATTTTGTGTGAAAATTAAATTGTGCAAAATAAAATACATGTAAAAGACAAGACATAGACTAACATAAGATAATTTCAGTTATTTCATGTTGGAATCTTAAAATCTTAAGAAATCACAGGGCAGAATAAGCAATCTATCAGAAAAATGGAAACAAATAATTCATAGAGTAAGAAACCTAAAAGACTAACACACATTTAACAAAAATCAGTCATAGTTGTCAACAATAAGGTGCAAATTAAAACAAAAATTAAATAGCATTACCTATATTCCACTCTGCATGGCAAAAGATGAAATTCATTTTGGAAATGTTACAGAACGAATGTTACATGTACGTAAAATTATCTACTTTCTAGGTGATCAATTTTAACAGTTTACCAAGCTGGAACAGTGGTAAGTTCCAGCCAAACCAACAGTAGTCGGTCACTTGAGTCAGGGTCTACACTGACAGTAACGTTGCCATATTGTATTACACAAAGTACATTACTCACAGGAGGGGGCAGCGGGTGAGAGCTCGGAGTTCAGCAGCAGCCCGAGCCATGGCTCCCATACGCCCTGTAGTTCTTTCACCGCTGTGCCCAGCCGGCTGGGGGAAGATGCCAAAATGGCGACCGGCAACTACTTTGGATTCACCCACAGTGGGGCGGCCGTGGTGGCTGCGGCCCAGTAGAGCCAACAGCCAGCTTCGGGCGTGGCCTATTCTCATCCAACTACAGTTCTAGCTCCACTGCCCATCAGGCTCCAGTAGCTGCTCACACGGTTACTGCTGCCTATGCACAGTTGCAGTTGCCAGGCCTGCTCCAGTAGCTGTGGCAGAGGCAGCAACAGCTGCCGCCTATGGAGGCTACCCCACTGCACACACAGCACCGGACTGTGGTTATACCCAGAGGCAACAAGAAGCACCAGCACCACCTCCCCCAGCTACTGCACAAAATTCCCAGGACTCCTACTCCTATGTGAGATCCACAGCTCCTGCTGTAGCTTACGATAGTCAGCGGTACTACCAACAACCACCAGCAACTGCTGCTGCCGTAGCTGCTGCCCGGCCTCAGCCTGCTGTTGCTGAAACCTACTATCAGACGGCTCCCAAAGCAGGTTATAGCCAAGGTGCAACTCCGTATACCCAAGCCCAGCAAACTCAACAGTGACAGCCATAAAACCAGCCACACCGAGTCCAGCTACCACTACTTTCTCCATTTGTCCTGTGTCCTCCACCATACAGCCAGTAGCAGCCACAGCTACTGTGGTGCCGCCCTGCACTCAGAGTGCTACTTACAGCACCACGGCAGTTACGTACTCTGCACATCTTACTCAGGTTATGGAGCAGCAGTGTGTTCAGTGCATCTTCCTGCTGCCCACAGCAGCAGCAGCAACAGAAGCTGCAGCAGCTGCCTGGTCAGGGACCACTTTACTAAAAGCGCACCATTCCAAAATAAACAGCTGAAACCAAAACAGCCCCAAAACCACCCCAGATTCACTACTGTGATGTGTGTAAGATCAGCTGTGCTGGACCACAGACTTATAAAGAACATTTAGAAGGACAGAAACATAAAAAAAGAAGCCGCATTGAAAGCCTCACAAAATACCAGCAGCAGCAACAACTCTGGTCGTAGGACTCAACCAGCTGCGTTGTGAGCTCTGCGATGTGTCCTGCACAGGAGCAGATGCACATGCTGCCCACATTCGCGGTGCTAAGCATCAGACAGTGGTTACATTACATACAGAACCAGGTAACCAATTCCATCAACAGAGCCAAACGTTGTTAGCCAAACTACTTCTTCAACAGCTGTATCTGCTTCAAAACCGACTGCCTCTCCTTCAAGTATTGCAGCAAACAATTGCACTGTGAATGCTTCATCGATGGCAGCTTCTTCAGTGAAAGGTCTTACTGCTACAGGAAACACATCTCTTACCAGCACATCCAGCACTAAAGTATCAGCAGTGCCTACAAATATGGCTGCCAAGAAAACATCTACACCCAGAATAAACTCTGTTGGTGGTAATACACTGCAGTCAACAGGAAACACAGCAGAAGACTCAAAAGGAACGGAATGTGTTAAAAATGCTCCTGTCACTTCTTCTGAGCAAATTCCAGAAGTAAATCAGACACGGTGTCAGAGCCGGTCACACCTGCATCTCTTGCAGCTTCACAGTGACGTCCAGCCAGTGGGCCATGATCATGTGGAGGAGGTACAAAATGATGAAGGAAAAGTAATTAGGTTTCACTGTAATGATGTGAGTGCAGTTTTAACGACCCCAATGCTAAGGAGATGCATTTAAAAGGACAAAGACACAGACTTCAATATAAAACAAAAATAAATCCAGATTTGCAAGTAGAAGTGAAGCCCAGTATTTGAGCAAGAAAGATTCAAGAAGTGAAAATGAGAAAGCAAATGCAGAAGGAGGAGTATTGGTGAAGACAAGAAGAGGAGGAGCGCTGGCGGATGGAAATGAGACGTTATGGAGAGGACGTGCACTGGAGAAGAATGGAGGAGAACAATATCATTGGGATGATCGCCACCGAGTGCCTGACGGAGGCTATCCACATGGTCCTCCAGGCCCCTAAGGCCTCCTGGGAGTGCGACCAGGCATGCTGCCCAACCACAGGGGCCTGCACCTTTACGTCGTCCTGACCCATCTGATGACCTTTATGTGATGACGAAGCACGCAACCATTTACCCAACTGAGGAGGAGTCACAGACAGTTCAAAAAATTGTTTCTATCACTGAACATGCTTTAAAACTTGTTTCAGACAGTTTGTCTGAACATGAAAAGAGCAAGAACAAGGAGGGAGATGATAAGAAAGAGGGAGGGAAAGACAGAGCTTTGAAAGGAGTTTTTCGAGTGGGAGTATAGGCAAAAGGATTGCTTCTCCGAGGAGATAGAAATGTCAACCTTGTTTTGCTTTGCTCAGAAAAACCTTCAAAGACATTATTAAGCTGAATTGCAGAAAACCTCCCCACACAGCTTGCTGTTATAAGTCCTGAGAAGTACGATATAAAAAGCGGCAATAACTTTGAATTCATGTGTGGAACCCAAAATGCAAGTCACTATCACCCTGACATCTCCAATTATTCGAGAAGAGAACATGAGGGAAGGAGATGTAACCTCAGGTGTGGTGAAAGACCCACCGGACATCTTGGACAGGCAAAAATGATGCTCTGGCTGCTCTACGCCACGCTAAGTGGTTCCAGGCTTGCACTAATGGTCTGCAGTCCTGTGTGATAATCATACATATTCCCTGAGACCTCTGTCAATGAGTTCCAACTTGGTCTGATTTTCCAAGCTGGGCTATGGAGTTATTAGTAGAGAAAGCAATCGAAGTGTTTCTAGTGCTCAGATCCCTGGAGTTGTGCTGAGAAGAGTTTTTGAGTGTATTTCTTCTGGGATTATTCTTAAAGGTAGCCCTGGACTTCTGGATCCTTGTGAAAAGGATCCCTTTGACACCTTGGCAACAATGACCAGCAGCGTGAAGACATTACATCCAGTGCACTGTTTGCTTTGAGACTCCTTGCATTCCACCAAATACACAAAGTTTTAGGCATGGATCCATTACCACAAATGAGCCAACGTTTTAACATACACAACAACAGATAGCAAAGAAGGATAGTGATGGAGTTCATGGATTTGAAGCTGAGGGGGAAAAAGATAAAAAAAGATTATGATAACTTTTAAAAAGTTTCTGTAATTCTTCAGTGTTAAAGACAGGTGCCCATTTGTTGGCTGTTTTTCATTCATAATAATGTCTACTTTGAAAAATTCATCAAGAAGTTAAAGAATTTCATGGAAGAACCAAGTTTTTCTGTGACATTAAAAACTTAATGTACAGTGTTAGGTATTATATGAATGGAAAGACACCAAAAAATATTGTACTCCAACTAGGGGTAAACAGTGGTTCAGATTGTTTTTCCCATTATTTTTGTTTTATTTACTGGTTGCCCTAGGTCTCCCTATTTTTGTGTCTTTGATTAACTAGTGCATTGTCTTACTCAATCTTTACCGTATTTAATGCAGGATTTGTGCTTCAGTTGCTCTGTGTATTTTGGTATTTTTATTTAGCAGTTTTGTTTGCTTTTTGACACTAGGTGTGTTATTTTGTGTTATAGAAGATATCCTTTTACCCCTTCTTTACATTTTACAGCAGTACATTTTTTTGTAACGTGAGACTGCACAATTTTTTTTCCTTTTGTTATTGTTTATGTGAAGGACTACAACACATAAAGTTATTCTGCCATTGGAGTGCTCAGAACTGAATGTTTCTGCAAATCTTGTGGCATTTGTCTCTCTAGTGTGATATATAAAGGTGTAATTAAGAAATATTTCTGTTATTCTAATCAAGTTTGCTGTTAGTTGTGCATTAGCAGTATAAAAGCTTGTGGGGAAATTAGTTACATGAGGCAATTCAAAGATGGCACCCAGAGGAAGAAAGATGGGTGGAACTCAAAGTTGTTTACCACTAAAACTTATTGGCTACACAACATCAGGGGAAGTGGCAACAACTGATAGCAAGTGTATAGACATATGGCTAGTCCTATGAAAATCATCCTGTAAAATGACCCTTTAAGTGATTGTTGGCTCTTATGCCCTGCCCCAATGACTCTGCAGTTTTGTGTTATAAGAGGATCTGGTATGTGCGAAATAAAGGAGTTCTTGCTAGACTTGGCTCCCTGCTGTGTCTGATTGTCTCTGGGATCTGGAGGCTGGGGAACTGGGGAGCGGCACACTTTCCTCGGACCCAGTCCATCCTTGTACGGGTGGACTAATACCCTGCAAAAGCTAATATATATATTATATGGTCTTGCAACAGTTTTAAAGCCACTGCATAATTGATAATAAAAACATGACATTTTTGTTGTTAATAGACTTTTACAATTATAAATTCAGTTTAACTTAGATCTTCATACAGTTGACTTTTTGATGTAGCAAGGCCAAAAATAACTTTCTGAATATTTTTTTCTTCTGTATAAGTGGAAAGTGCATTTTTCACCTATAAATGGGCTAACCAATATTTTCAAAAGCACTTTATCATTGTGCAACTAACAACAGTAACTAGCCCTTAATTATGGTGACAGTTCCTTATGTGTGTGTGTGAGATTACTCTAGCAACAATTACAACATGACGCAGTTGAATGATTTCCACACACATGTACCCCACCCCCAGATAACTTATAGTTCTATTAACATTGACATTGATAAAAGTATCATTGCTAAAAAAATTAAGATTAAGAAAAAAACAGAAAATTATTTGGTGTAGCCATTTTACATGCTTATGTCTCCTACAAAAAGCTAAATATTCTAGAAGTGGTGTAATGAAAGGTTACATCTTACTGTTGATGTATGTATGCTCTGGTACACAGATGTTATTTTGTTGTCACAGCACTACAGTGAAATACATAAAAAGTTAAATTAAAAAAAGTATATTACTTATAAAATAAAAAAATAGCAAATGTCCAGCAAGAAGAGAAAGGTTAAATTGTAATATACCTATAAAACTAAGTACAAAACACAGGCCAATGAAAGTGTCTAGAGAAGTGGTTTCCACACTTTGGTGTGTGTAAGAATCACCACAAGAGATAATAAAGAGAATAAAGATGCGGATTTATTACAGTAGGACTTTTTGGCCTTTGAGATTTTTTTCCCCAGTTCCTGACACCCAGCAATGTGAGAACCACTGAATTTGGATATATCTGTCAGGGAAAATAAATAACTCTTGGATGAGTTACTTTGAAAGAAATGTAATAATAAAGGTGCAAAAAATGCTTCTTGAGTAATATTTATAAGGTTCTAAGATCAAACATTTATAAAAGCTATCATTTAGTCTTAAAGTTAAATGGAATAAAAAGCTACTTATTAAATTCAAGGCAATGCCACTTACAGTTATATATATATATATATATATATATATATATATATATATATATATATATAATCTTAGTATAGTGGGGAGAGTTTAGTCCTGGGCTGAGATCTGAAGCTCTGAAGTTTGGTTGTGGTTTAGGGGGCTTCGTATGGAAAAAGAGATAGAGGATCCTGGAAAATACAGTAGGTTAAAAGCAGTTTGACTTCAGAGGAAGAATGAGTGATCTGGCTAATAACATCATTTTGTTCACCCCTTTAGTCACTTTTGTATCTACATTCATGGAGTTCTCACCTGAGGCCAGTGCAGCTCTGGCCTCCAGGAGATAGTTGCTAATGTCTGGAGACCACTTTTCATAACTGGAGACATAGGGACACAGAGCAGAGGACAGGGATGTTACCAAACATCTTACAACACCCAAAACAGTCTTTCACAACACAAAAATATCCATCCTGTAATGTTAGTGATGATGAGAGTAACAAACCCTGATATACAAGGAAAAAAAGTATAATGTTATATAAGCCATAGGGTTATATAAAGTAGTAGGTATGTACAGCTCTTTTAAAATTACATATAAATGAACATTGTATGCGGCATTCTGTGAAAAAAAAATCTAATCTGATGCCTTCTAAGTTGTTTGTTTTTCCCTTAAATGACTGTATAGCTCAATGGAAAAGTTTTAGTAATTTATTAAATCTTAAGAGAGCGTGTGTGAAGTGATATTCAGGTTTTAACAGTGTAAAATATGTCTTCAATTTAACATTTCAAAGAATGTATCATTTAATTCTAACTCCACTATAAATAATTATTGAACTCTTTAAAAACAGACATTTGTTGAACATGTTTAATGCTGAGTCTTCTGCCTTCAGCAAGAACACAATGTAGCTTGGCAATTTGCTGAGCAAGTCTCTTATTAGTTCATTATTATAGGAAATATTTAGAGCTTTAGGACTCTATTTCATGTAAAATAAAACCCCTCAAAATATACTCCAGAAGTGAGAAGGCCACAGATCTGTATAAATCAGTCTGATAAAAAGTGTACTCATAGCTGAATTGTCATATCATGTGAGAAATACTTAAATGAATTATTTAGGCATAGACTATCAGTTCTATACTGAATTACCTCTTGTATTTCCCTGATGATTGAGGAAAGGTATACTGAAGAAGTCTAACTGAAAACAAAGTATTCAGCATGGAAAAGTGAAGGTAAGAAGAGGACAAATAAGCGTGTGTTGTTGGGAATGCCAGAGAGTAGATTGTATTTGAGAAAATTGTGGAAAATGAGTAAGTTCTTAAAATACCTTTAATGACATAATTCTTGTATATGACTACATAGCTCTTAAAAATAAATAGATATCTTCTTGGTTCTGTATGTTGCCCTAAATTTAATAAATACAAAGGCAGTGAGTTTAGTGACCTACAGGATAACTCAAAGGTAACATCAGAAATGATCATGTCTGCAGGTCCAAGGAGTTCAAGCTCAGGGAAGCAGTCAACATTCTTGGGACTATCTCCTGATCTCTTCCACATTCCCCTTGTCAGTGTGGGAGATAGACAGGTTGGGAGAATACATTTACTAGAGTAGTTAGAAAGAAAAAATTAGAAAACTTTTGTTTGTTTAAAGTCACTCTTGTATGAGAAATATTCTATCTTTACTTTCTTTTCAATGATGTAAATTTTCTGAGTTAAAACATACATCCACTTCTCCAACTTTATATCTGCATTGTCTTCTTTGTCAGTGTAACATAAGCTTTTCAAATTGTAATTTATGTGCTCTTGAAATTTTTGGCAGAATCCTCAGTTGGAAAGAGTTATAAAAACCTCCTGGGAACTCTGGATTTAGTAACAGTGGGAGGACTGGGGTAACATTTAAATAACATTAGGGAATCTTCTGAAAAATTAAAAAAGCAGGAGTGCTTCTTTCTACCCTTTCTGTCTTAATTGTGTTATCTAACAAGCATAATTGTGTGTGTCAAGAGTTAAAACAGCATGTTATTTCCCTCAATACATTCAGAAAAAAAACCAGTTGCTTCCATTAAACAATTTAGGTTGAATTTATTTACCTTTTATTGAGTTTGGGTCACAGCTGCTTTTAATATTGATATTAGATTTATAGTCCCTTTTTTATACATGTATTATCTTTAAGTGTTTTGATCCAAGTTAATGAAATAGAATTGGAGATTTAAGCTAAAGAATGGTACACTAAATGGGGTTTCCATTGATGTTTAAACTGTATTTATTTTTAAAATTAACTAGTAGAAGAGATGAGTTGCTTAAATAGACTTCCAGAATTAATCAATAAATAGCATAAGAACAGTGATTCTCAGCACTAGCTGCAAACTGCAGTCAGCCAAGGAGCATTTTAAACTGTCTTTCAAACCCTTTAAATCAGTATGTTTGGTAGCAGACTTTATGCATCAGTGCATTTTTAGTGTTTGAATATGTCATCCATTTGAGATGTAATGGTATAAAACAGATTTCCAAATACGTGCTCTATATAGAGTGGGAATGCTTCAAAAAGTTTAAGGAAAATGCATAGTATGAAAAATTATATATGGATTTCAAAAAAATTCACTGAAAACCTTTGAGATCCATTTTACATAAACTTTTTGAAGTATCATCATATGCCTACTGAATGAACACCACATGGGGTGCTGGCGTCAACCCATATATGCTGTATCAAAGTCTGAGGTTCAAGAGTAACATCACCAGTATGTTGGTATAGGAACCTCCGATCGCTTCTCGGCCTTTTGGCTAAGATCAAGTGTGGTATAGGAACATCGATGTGATGAAGGAAGGAAACCCCTAATGCTTTTTCTCCCTTGGAAATATCGGCTTAATGACAACACATACAAACCAAATTTCTTTTCTGAGAACTCCAGAAACCAAATAAGAGCTTGCAGCAGCCCAGGTGAACACATCACCTAGAAGTACCTTATCAAAATGGGTAGAAAGTTTGTTATATTTACTCATTATAGCCCCTTCATCTAACAAGCATAACATGCTATTTTTGGAGAAAAACTCCCAAGATATGTAAAGAAAACCTAAAATCCTTAAAGGGTATCATTAAGTGGATCAGTATTTGCAATAAGACACTTTGAGAAGGAGGAGAAAGAGATATAGAGAGCTCATTTGAGGAAATCAAGTCTATAAAATCTCCAGATTTGAAGAAGGAAATGAAGATAAAAATTCAAGAAATTTGATAAACTCTAACCAGGTAAAACCCAAAGAAGACTACAACAAGTCTCACTTCAATCAAGCTGGCAAAAATCCCAGACAAAATGAGAATCTTTAAAACAGCAAGAGAAAAGTGACTCATACTATACAAAGGAGCTTTCATAATATTCTCACTTGAATGTATCAAAATGCTTAACAATAAAAAAAAAACCTGACAACCAACAGTACTATAATCCGGCAAAACTGTTCTTAAAAATAGTGAACAAGTTAAGATTTTTCCAGATAAATTCATGTAAATCCTAGGGAATTCATTGCCATTAGACCTACCCTATAGGAAATGCTAACAAGAGACTATGAAGTTAGAATGAAATTATTTGAGATAGTAACAAAATGCTTTTGAAAATACAAGACTTGGAGCCCTGGCACTGTGGTATAGTAGGTAAAGCTGCCGCCTGCAGTGCTGGCATCCTATTTGGGTGCTGGTTTGAGACACAGCTGCTCCTCCTTTGATCCAGCTCTCTGCTATGGCCTGAGACAGCAGTAGAAGATGGCCCAAGCACTTGGGCCCCTGAATCCATGTGGGAGACCCAGAGGAAACACCTGACTCCTGGCTTTGGATTGGCCCAGCTCTGGCCATTGCAGCCATTTGGAGAGTGAACCACCAGATGGAAGATCTCTCTTTCTCTCTGCCTCTGCCTCTCTAACTCTGCCTTTCAAATAAATAAATAAATATTTTTTAAAAAATCAAGGCTCTCTTATAAAGATATATATTTTTTTGACAGGCAGAGTGGACAGTGAGAGAGAGACAGAGAGAAAGGTCTTCCTTTTGCCGTTGATTCACCCTCCAATGGCCGCAGCGGCCGGCACACCATGCTGATGTGAAGGCAGAAGCCAGGTGCTTCTCCTGGTCTCCCATGAAGTGCAGGGCCCAAGCATTTGAGCCATCCTCTTCTGCACTCCCAAGCCATAGCAGAGAGCTGGCCTTGGAAGAGTGGCAACCGGGACAGAATCCGGTGCCCCAACCGGGACTAGAACCCAGTGTGCCGGCACCACAAGGCGGAAAATTAGCCTATTGAGTCATGGTGCCGGTGCGCCGGCCCTTATCAAGATATATATACAGACAAATATAGAATCCTGTAGTGTTGTAATGTTAGTGAATGCATCACTTTTTTTTTCTTTTGACAGACAGAGTGGATAGTGAGACAGAGAGAGAGACAGAGAAAGGTCTTCCTTTTTGCCATTGGTTCACTCTCCAATGGCCACCGTGGCCGGCATGCTGCGGCCGGCGCACTGTGCTGATGCGAAGGCAGGAGTCAGGTGCTTCTCCTGGTCTCCCATGCGGGTGCAGGGCCCAAGGACTTGGGCCATCCTCCACTGCACTCCTGGGCCATAGCAGAGAGCTGGCCTGGAAGAGGGGTAACTGGAACAGAATCCAGCACCCCGACCGGGACTAGAATCTGGTGTGCCAGTACCACAAGGCAGAAGATTAGCCTATTGAGCCAAGGCGCTGGCCAATGAATGCATCACTTTTAATTCTAGTATAGAATTTAATGGACAAAAGCATAAAAATGATAAATATGTTAATGGATATATCAAAAAAAGAGATGTAATCCGTGACATCAAGAGAATAAAAGAAGGCACAGAAATGTGGACTTTTTGTACATGATTGAAGTTGTTCTCAGTTTAAAATAGGTACAAGTAGAAAATATTTTATGCAAATCACACAACAACCAAGAAAATATCTATGAATGTTATACAAAAATAAATTACAAATCAAAGCATGCCAATACAAAACTCAAAAGAAGACAGCAAGACCAGTAAAGATGCACAAGTAAAGATATACCAGTAAAGATGTAGCTGTAAATAGATGGTAAACAAAATGGCACAAGTAGTAACTTTCAGTAATTATTTTAAATGTAAATGGATTATATCCTCTAACCCAAAGACACCAATTGTAGAGCGGATAAAAATAACAGGATCCAACTATATGCTATGTATGATCGATTCATGCCAGATTGAAGGATGCATAGATTAAAAGTGAAAGAAGGAAAAAGTATTCCCTGCAAACAGGAGCCTGAGGAAAGCAAGAGTGGCCATACTTACCTGATATAAAATAAACTTTAAGGGGTAGGTGTTGTGGTGTGTTAAGCCACCGCGTGGGATACCCATATCCCATATCATAGACTGATTCAAATCCTGGCTTCTCGGCTTCTGATCCAAAGTCCTGCCAATACAGCTGGGAGGCAGAGATGATGGCCTAGGTATGTGAGTTACTGCAACCCACATGGGAAACCTGGATAGAAATCCTGGCTTCTGGCTTTGCCATGGCTTATCGGGCATTTCAGTAGTGAAGCAGCAGAGGGAGGATCTCCCTGCTCTCTGCAACTTCCTCTCTCTCTGTCACACTGTCACTCACATAAATAGATATACCTTTAAAAAACAGGCTAAGACAAATTTTCACAAGATATAGGAAGGATACTCATAATTATAAAAAGCCAATTTACTAAGTACATAGAATAATTATAAAACTGTGCACACCACACATTATTACTACCAAATACATTAAGCAAACAGTGAAAAAAAATTGAGGGAGAAATAGACAGCAACAAAATACTACTAAGAGACTTCAGTATTCATTTATACTTGCAGGCAGATCCACCAGCCAGAAAACCAATAAGCAAACAGGATTTGAACAATAGTGTAGAACAATTGGACCTAACAAACTTTGACAGAACACTCACACAAAAACATTGGAATACACCTCTTCAAGTGCATATAGAATAATCTTTAGGATAGAAAAAAAGATCACTAAACAGATCTTTGCAAATTTGAGTTGAATGAAATCAGACCAGGCATTTCCCCATCCACAATAGAATGAAACTAGAAATTAATAATGAGAAAAACTTATAAATATCATAAATAGAATTAAGTAGCATGTTTTTAAATAAAAAGGCAGAAGTACAAAAACCACAAGGGAACTTAGGAAATACTTGGAGAGGCTGGCATTGTAGCATAGCAGGTAAAGCCACTTCCTGTAATGCCAGCATCTCATTTGGGAACTGATTCCAGTCCTGTACGTTCTTCTTGCAATTCAGCTCCATGCTAATGGCTGGGAAAATCAGCAGAAGATGTCCCAAATACTTGGGCTCCTGCCACCCACATGGGAGAATACCCAAATGAAACTTCTAACTCCTGGCTTTGGCCTGGCCCAGCCTCAGACTTTGGGGCCATCTGGGAAGTGACCCAGTGGACAGAAGATCTCTCCCTCCCTCTCTCTCTTTGCATGACTCTGATGTTCAAATAAATAAATAAATCTTAAAGAAAAAAGATTTAATATGAAACAAAAACAACAAATACCAAAAATTATAAAAGGTAGCAATATCAAAGGAAAAAGGAAGTTTATATCTAAATATTTACATTAAAAAATGAAGATCTCAAGTGCCTGGTAATAATAATGGAATTAAAATGAGGGAATGTCCAACATGGGAAGCAGTCCACACAGCAGACTCACAGAATGACAATTACTTTAAGTAACACTCTGACCTTAGAACCAGCCCTTAGGGCATTCGGATGTGGCTGAAAAGCCCACAAGAGCAGTTCAGGCATGGAAAGCCAAGACACTGTGGCAAAAGCTATCCTACATGAAGGATCTCTATGTGTGAGACCCCATTGGGAAGAAGGGGCCATCAAAGAAGGATGTACTTTTCTCTGAAAGGAGGAAAGAACTTCCATTTTGCTTATGGCTTTGTATAAATACTGACAGAGTTTGAGGTTACAAAAGGCTTCTATAGTTTTGACACAGCAAGATCCTCAGGTGACCACCAACATCATAAATAAGAGTGTTAATTGTGAAATTGAGAACAGAATTCACTGTACACTTATTCCCCATGTAGGATCTCTGTCCTTAATGAGTTGTACATGAGAATTAACTACTAAACTTGTTCTCAAACAGTACTTTATACATTGTGTGTGTGGGGGTGGGTGCAAATTGGAAAAAAGTAAACAATACAAATAGCATTGCTTAATAGAGCATCAAAATTGACACTTCAGTAGATTAAGGAAAAAAGAACACTCAATGAAAGTCAGAAGTGGAAGAGGATTGCAAGTGATGCCACACAAAAGAAAAACAGTTATAACAGATTACCTAGAACAAGTATATGCTATAAAGTTGTATAACCTAGAAGAATAGGTAAATGGATCATAAATCTATAAGATTTAATCCTAAAACATGAACAGCAGGAACCTTTCTGTAATTGATAAGAAGACTGAATCAGTTACAGAAACCTTGCAACAGAGAAAAGTCCCAAGACTAAATGGCTTCATTGGATAGTTATACAAAACATTTAAGAAAACTTCACAGGAATCTTCTTAAAATGCTTCCAACAAAATGCAAAGAATTAAACATTTAAGATTTGTTTTATGAGATCAGCATTACCCTGATATCAAAGCTCCACAAAGATACTACAATAAAACTACAGACTACTATATCTGATGAATGTTGTTGTGAAAATCTTCAACAAGGACATTAAATTCTAGCTACTCTCCTTCTGATCCAATTTCCTGCTGATGTTCCTAGAAAGGCAGAAGAGGGTAGTCCAATTACTTGGTTCCTTCCCACCCATGTGAGAAACCTAGATGGAATTCCTGACTCCTATGTTTCTACCAGTCTTGTCAGGGCTACTGTGGGCATTTGGGGAGTGTCCCAGTGGATGGGAGCTGTGTGTTTGTGTGTGTGTGTGTGTGTGTGTCAGAGAGAGAGAGAGAGAGAGAGAGAGAGAGAAAGAGATTCCCACTCCTTTTCCCACTCCCTCTCTCTTGCCTTTCAAGTAAATAGACTTTTTTTTAATTAAAAATAAACAAGGCTGTCACCCCAGGGCCTTTGCACAGGGTGTTCCCTCACCCGCCCACCTCCTCGCTTCCCTCACCCCTGCCGCCTTCTGTCCCAAGCTCCCCAGTGACTTCCTGCTAAGATTCCCCTTGGTCCCCGCCCATGCTGCGTCTACACTGGGCACACAGTAGGCGCTCAGCAGATGCTGGTTGGGGGACATTGAGGGTGGCAGTTGGTTCCCGGGGAAGCGGCCCCCCACAACTGTGGCCTTGTGTGCCCTGCCTCTGTCCTGGACTGGGGTCTCCTGCTCCTTGCCCTGCAGTGGGTGCTCAGCAGACCTGCACCTGCCAAGTCTGTGGCTTGCAGCAGGGTGAGGGAGGGGCTGTGAGTGACCTTCAGGGGTCCCTGGGCCCCCTCCCCCAGCCCCCACCCCCGTGGCCCCTCCTAGAAGGCCGCCCTGGGGTGGAGGGGTGGAGAGAGCGTGGGCCAGGGTGGCAGGCACAGGTTACAGCCTGCCAGGCAGTGGGGCGGTTGTACCAAGGTTATGACCGTGTTGCCATGGAGACGGACCACCTGGGAGGCAAGGCTGTGGGAGGGGCTGGAGGTGGAGGTCTCCCCATGGGGTCCCCAGGGAGGCCAACAGGAGCCTTGCTTAAGGCCCCCATCCCGTGGCTGTCTCCAGCGTGGCTGGGGGGTCAGGTGCGAGGGTCCCGGCCATGGAGGGAGGCTGTGGGGGGGTGACATCCCCTGGAACCAGGGGGCAGCTGCTGGCCACTGAACCACAAACATCGCAGAGATGGGCTTCGCTGGCCACGCACTGTGTGCCCGCCCTCCCCTCTCTCATCGGAGAGGCAGGAGTGACAGCTGAGCCTGTGGCTGCGGGAGCGAGTGCTGTGGGCAGCAAGCAAGCCCCCAGGGCCCCCACACCATCACTGCCACAGCAGGTTCGGCAGACGGGGGTCCCCAGGGGAGTCTAGGGGGCAGCCCAGGGCTGAGGTTGGCAGCTGGAGTCACAGAGGGCTGGAGGCATAGCAGAGTGGGCGGGCGTGTGCTGAGGGGCTGGAGACCGAAGCCCACAGCCCTGGCCTGCGTTTTGAATGGGGTGTCTTCTTTGGCCACCACGCAGGAAATCTGGGACACAAAGTTCTTATTATGGAAAATTTCAGACGCCAACAATGCCGAGAGGCACATGCGACGCCCCCCACTCTTCCCGGGCCCCGGGGCACCTGTGGCCCAGCCGCTAAGCTGCCATCCAGGACGCCTGCATCCCACGTCAGAGGTCTGGGGTCAAGCCCCCCCACATCGGTCCACTTCCGCCGCAGCTCCCTGCTCTGCGCGCCCCGTGAGGCAGCAGGGACGGCTTTGGGGCCTGGGTCTCTGCCAGCCACATGGGAGCCGGAAGGAGCTCCTGGCTTCTGTATGGGACTGCCAGCGCCTTGTGCAAAGGCCGGGAGACAGGAACAGGCCCAGCGCTCGCGGGGGTCAGCAGCGAGGCCCTGTGGCTGGGACAGAGTGGCGAGCAGGGGAGAAGAGTCCTAGGATCGCGCAGGACATGGGTGGTGCTGAGCCCCGTGGGGGAGGAGCAGCCAGGAAGCAGGTGGGCGTTCCTGGGTTCCTGGGGTGGGGACACCCTCCCCCCCACCCCGCCCCATGGGACAGCAGCTGTGGCTCCCCTAGGCCCCAGTTGCTGAATTTCAGGGTGAATGGTGTAGGACATTGGCCGCCTGTCTTCCTCCTGTGTGCCAGGGCTGGGTGGGCTGGGACCCGCCCCGCCTCGGCCACACTTTCTCTTCCTGTCCTACCTGGCAGGTTTCTGCTCCCCTGGCTCCTGGCAGGACTGGTGTTGTTTTCTCCTTGGAAGCTTCCGGATCAGTTCTGGGGGTGGAGAGCTCTGAAGGTGACCCCAGCATTTGGGTGGGGAAAGCTGGGAGGGTGGTGGCGCAAGGCGGCCCTGTGGGTGCATCCAGTACTGAGCAGGCGACCGGGGCTCAGGGGTGGCACCTGTGGGCACCCGTGCCCCAGCTGTTGCCTGCGCCATCTGATCACCGCCCCGGCTCTCTGGGCACCGCTGTCCTCACACCTGTCACCGTCCAGCCCCAGGGCCGGCACTGGACACCTGGTGGCCTTCATTCCTGGGTGAATCCTGACCCCTGCTGGCTCCCATTGGCGCAGCCGAAGGCAGGGTGGGCGGGCAGTGGCCGGGGGAGCTTGCTGTGGCGCTGACCCAGGTCCTGGGTGGAGGCAGGGCCTGGATCCTCTGAAGACAGACACACGTGGGTCCTGCTTGGACGAGACCCTTCGGCCGGGGAGCTGGGTGTGGCCGTGCTGAGGGATGTCTGGAGACCCTGCCGCCCCAGGTCTTGCCCTGGGCAGTCCCCAGCTCCATGCAACCCCTGAGGCCTCTGGTCACATCCACGGGGTGGCTGAGCCTAGGCAGGAGCGGGCCGCTCCCCGTGGCCATTGAGGGGACAGCACCATGCCCGGGGCTGAGCGGAAGCGCTCCTTCCTTCTCTCCGCCCCCTCCCAGCTGGCTCTGGGCCTCCTTTCTGCACCCAGGAGGTGGGGGTGGCCTTGGAGCCCCGGGGCGGGGACCGGGGGGGGGGGGGTTTGGGCTGCGCCCTGGCTGCTCACCCTCTCTGGACCTGACGGGCCTGGGGGGGGCGCAGGAACCAAAGCTACTCCCGGACAGGGTGGGGGCGGGGCTGCCCCTCAGTGAGGTTGGGATCCTGGCCGCCTCCAGGGCCCACTGTGGGGTGGCGTCCTGGGGCTCCGGGGTCTCGCTGGGGCCTCCGACGAGGTCTCCCAGAGCGGACCCTCTGTGGACAGGACCCGAGGCCTCTCTGCCAGCACGCGGAAGCCGTGGGCCGTGACCGTGGGCACGTGCGGCAGGGCTGGACCCTGCTCCATTGCCCTAAGCCCCTGGCCCGGGGGCTGAGGCCTGTGCTGACCTCGGGCGGGGAGCTGGAAGGGCGGAACTCGGGCAGGGGTCAGTGGGCGGCCTCTGGCGGACATGGTGGGCGGGCTGGCGCAGCGCAGACAGCCGGGGATTTATAGCAGCAGTGCTGGGAATCCAGTGTCGCCGTGGCCGCGCTGTCCCGGTTTCTGTGCCTGCCCTGCTGTCGCTAACCCCCTTGTGAAACATTAAACTTTGCATGGAATACTGAAGGCAAAACATGGAATATTAAACTTGTTCTCTTTAAATATAAACGCACCCGCTGTGCTGAGCAAGGATCTGTCCGATTGTTCTCCCGCACCTCAAAGGATCCCACACCACTCAGGGCACAGCGTGGCCGGGTCTCCCCGGCTCCTCACAGGCCCCTCACTCAGCACCCACCCCCACCCAACCCCAGGGGCAGGAAGCAGCCAAGGGCAGGCACGGTGCAGCCCAGGCTTGTTGACTGGTGCGCCATGTTTCCTAGAGCCTGGTTAAAGTCCTGGCTCCCTGGGAATGCAGATGGTGGCCAAAAACCCACGTGGAGTCCTGGATGGAGCCCGGCCCAGCCCTGGCTGTTGTGGGCACTTGGGGAGTGAACAGTGGATGGGAAATTTCTCCTCTGGTCTCACCTGGGAGGGTGCTAGTGGAGGCCTCACTGCAAAGGGAGACCCCACCACCACCACCCCAGCACATTCTGGAGGCCAAAGCGAGCACTGGGAGGTGGCCAGAGGAACCCAGCTCTGCAAGACCCACCTGGTGGGACACGAAGGCAGCTGACCACACGTGCCTGGCCCCGAGCCCACTGTAGGCCCCTCTCCCCCCTGAACCTCTAAGGCGTCCTGTTTTTTTAAAGACTGGTTTATTTATCTGAAAGGCAGAGTTACAGAGAGGCAGAGACAGGGAGAGGTCTTCTATCCACTGGTTCATTCCCCGGATGGCCACAGTGGCCGGAGCTGCGTCAATCAGGAGCCAGGAGCTCCATTGGGGTCTCCCACGCGGGTGCAGGGGCCCAAGGACTTGGGCCATCTTCCACTGCTTTCCCAGGCCACAGCAGAGAGCTGGATTGGAAGTGGAGCAGCTGGGACTTGAACCGGCGCCCATATGAGATGCAGGCACCACAGGCAGCAGCTTCACCTGCTGTGCCCCAGTGCTGGCCCCAGCATGCTGTCTTCTAATCTGGGCCTTATCACAAAGCTCACAGACCAGAGCCACGCGGCAAGAGTGGGGCTGGGCCCAGCCAATGCCTTGGGGCTAGAGAGGCAGGGAGGGCTCTTTGCAGGGGGCACGGTGAGAGTCAAGGAAACAGGGGAGGCTCCCCTCCTCTGCCATCTCAGCTGTGAGGCGGGCGCCCCCACGGCTAGCCCCCAGTGCGCCGCTTTGGTTCCCAGATGGCCTGTGATAGGGAGCCCAGGCCAGATGGCTGGGAGCAGGTGCAGGGCAGGCTGGGAGCTAATTCTGCAGCCATGGTACAGCTGGTGCCCGCGGGACGCAGATCCCCGTAAGCCCGGTGAGCCAGGGGCCTGGGCTCCAGTTCACCGCTCGCCTCCTGCGTGGCCCAGCCCCCCACGAAGGAGGGTGCGAGGGGGCTGGCGAACGGGGAGGGGTCCTGGGGCCAGGGGCTGAGAAAGCTCAAGGCAGGCGAGCAGTGGGGATGGGGCAGGGCTGAGTGGGGGCGGGGCTGAGCCAGTGGGCAGTGGAGCTGAGGCGGGGCTGAACTGGGGAGAAAGAAAAAATATATATAAATAAAAACAAAACAAAACAAAATGAACAAGCTAAGATTCAACTGGCTAAATAGCTCAGTAATAGGACCACTACAGTGCAAATTATACTTGGGCTCTTTGCTAGTAAAACTAACTGATTTGTTTTGGAGAGGTTTTTAATGATGTTAAGGAATGTTACATAGATTATGAAAATAAAATTAAAGGCCAATGCAAAAGCACAAATGCATGTATTTATAACAGCACATGAAGTTTCTGAAACCATCACTATCTGCAGTGCCAGTCATTTCAAAGCAGAGGACATGATAACATCAGAAAATTGTGAAGGACATTTCCTCAGGGGGAAAAAAATATAGACTCATTTAAAACAAAGTTCTAATATATTTTTTCTTTAAGTTGCAACTAAAACAGTTGAAATTTCATTTCTCTATGGTAGTGTTCTTGCTTAGAGTCAAAGTCATGTATGTGGAAAATTATATGGCAACATTTTTTAAAGGAAATTGGGTTCATGAAAGATCAGCTTTTGTCTTGTGTATATAACCTTTGATAAACAATTGTCCTTTTCTCAGCATCTGATAACTTTAGGATCCTCCTAAATCAAATGAGTTTTAGTAACTTGTCTACATATTAGCAGAGATAAACCTTTCATGATAGTACAAGCTTGAATGATAGCTATGGTTCATCTGTTTTAGCTGTAGCATATACTATTAAGAAAAGTGCACCTGTCAGCCCTGTGTGTTGAGTTCTATCTGGGTATCTATGTATGTATGTAACATAGTCATGCTTTTTAACGATTTTATTTATTTATTTGACAGAGTTACAGACAGTGAGAGAGAGAGACAGAGAGAAAGGTCTTCTTTCCATTGGTTCACTCCCCAGAGGGCTGCAACGGCTGGAGTTGTGCAGATCCGAAGCCAGGATACATGTGTTTCTTCCAGGTCTCCCATGCGGGTGCAGGGGCCCAAGCACTTGACCCATCTTCTACTGCTTTCTCAGGCCAAAGCAGAGAGCTGGATTGGAAGAGGAGCAGCTGGGACTAGAACTGGCACCCATATGGGATGCCGGTGCCGCAGGCGGAGGATTAACCTACTGTGCCACAGTGCCAGCCCCATGTAACATAGTCTTGATCAAATACACTTTCTCTCTAGTATGATACCCAGCAAAAAGAAATGCTTAGCCACAAACTGATACTCAAGAAAGGAAAGATAATCCTACTTAGTGGAAATAGTTGAACTTTTTCATGATGCATTCTCTTGAAAGCAACATTTGCTTAGTCAGGCTGGTCTCCTCAGCTATATATTTCCTGAAATATTTTGTGGAACTAACTTATTAATTTATGCATATAGTATTTTTGATAACAAAAGAAATTCATTTTGTGCTGTAAGTCCCAGTTATGCATAAGGTGGCTCAGGGAACTATCAAAAGGTAAAATTGACAGAATGAGAAATTTTTTAAAAACCTGCAACTCTAGTTAAAATGGAAACATCAGTGATTGATAGTTGCAAGTAACCATTCGTGCCATTTGGATAGCACCACATATTGCGATATTCCTTGGGCAAAAGTTGTTACTTTTAGAACAATGGTACTTCTAAATTTATATGTAATACATATTTAAATTATCAATATAATATAATCTAGTAATCAAGTAAAGATAAATTGTCATTGAAAAAATAAATTTTGAGAAGCAGTGTATTCAAACATTTCGTCTGCAAATTAATCATGTTCAAATTTTTATCTAGATATTCATAACTGTAGCAGCATCTAAGTTTGTTCAAAAATGTTGAATTTTACTTCACCTCAACTTAGCAGAACAGACTGAGAATAAGATGTTTTTTCATATTTTTTCAGTTTCTTGTCACTCTGAATATATTTCTGAGATAATAATCTGAAATTTATGCAAATAAATAGGTGAGCTAGAGAGAATTTAGTGAGCCTAAAATAAAGATATATTACTAAAATAAATATGGTTCATGTAGTTCTCAGCTGATAATTAATCTTTTAGTAGTTATGAGTATTGAGATTTGTTTAGTGAAAAAGTGGTGACTAAACCACTTGTTATTTCTATTTATTTCAAGTGACTTAAATTAATGCAATTAAATGTAGACTCTCAAATGCATTCCCTTCTAATTGGTGATTTGATATTATTAACTGTCCTTAGATGCATAAAAGAAGAGATTGGTTCTTTTTTAACGTCAATTTTCTAAACACTCTGCTGATGACATGGCAAGTCCGGGCTTCTCTGGACACTATTTTTGGAGTGCCTACTATATACAAGTTTTCCTGAAATAAGTGAGTTTGTGTAGCTCCAGAAAATTTCTTTCAAATGTGCCAAATCTATATCTTCAGAAAGATCACAAACATACCAACTTTCATAAAACAAATACCCACAATTAATTATTTGTCATACCAAAAAATCTTTGTACTAGATTGCTTTTATTCATATACCATATTTCAGTGTGCTATTCATTAGTCTTAGCTCTTTTTGAAGTTTTTTTTATAATTTTTTGTTCTACTTAACAGGAATTTTGTATCTGTTCAACATCTTGCCACCTGCATTCCCCATTCCACCTTGAGTTCCTGACAACTAACGTCTGTCTCTGTGAGTTCAACTTGGTTAAAATCTATATATAAGTGATATGATAGTTTGTCTTTCTGTGTCTGCCTCATTTCACTTAATATATATTCCAGGTACATCCATACTGTTATAAAGGGCACTATTTCCTTCCTTAAGAATAAATAGTATTTGTGTGTGTGTTTGTATATGTGTGTGTTTGTATATATGTGTGTATATGTGTGTGTGTCTGTGAGAGAGAGAGAAAGAGTGCACTTTAATTTGTCCATTACTCAATCAAGAAAACTTGGGCTTTTCCATATCTCGGCTATTGTGTTTATGCTACAATAAATATGGAAGGGTACGTATCTCTACAAGTTAATTATTTTATTCTCTTTAAATAAACCCAGATTTGGGACAGCTTGATTATGTAATACTTATTCCCTTTAGTTTTTAGAGAATGTACATAATATTTACATTCCCATCAGCATAACAAAATATTACAATGTAGTTACACAGCTTTGTCAACTTTTTTATGTTTAGTCATTCAAATAAATGTAAAATGATACCACATTTTGGTTTTGATTTGAATTCCATGATGATTATTGATAAATTTTTATTTACTTCCTGGACATTTGTATGTCTTCTTTTTGATAAATGTTGATTTAGGGGTGATTGCTTTATCTATTTCTGTAAAACATGTGATTTGTTTTTTGTTAGGGATTACAATGAATTTGTAGATTGCTTTTCATAGTATGGTATAGTCTTCCAATCTAAGACATGGAAAAACATTTCCATGTATTTTTGTTCCCAGTTTCTTTCATCATTACTTATAGTTTTCAATGTACAGATATTTCACATCTTTGATTAAACTTATCCCCAAAAGAGATTTTTATGCTATTGTAAATAGGTTATTTTTTCTTTATTTTCTTTTCAGATGGTTGTTAGTTTATAGAGATGCTACTGATTTTTGTATGCTGATTTGGTATCCTGCATTTTATTAGTTTGAACAAGTTTCTGGTTTAGTCCTTAGGGTTTTCTATGTAGGAGAACATATAATCTGCAAAGTCAGAAAATTTCACGTCTTTCTTTCCTATATGAATACCTTTTATTTCTTCTTTTACTTTCTCTGTCAGAGTCTGTATTAGCTAAGAGTGGTGAAAGTGGTTGTCCTTGTTTTCTTCCTGACTTTAAAGGAATGCCTGTCATTTTTCCATCAGTGAATATGATCTTATTTATTTGCTTATCATGCATGGCCTGTATCTTACAGAGGAACCATCATTCTATACCTAACTTGTTGAGTCAAAAATCCCTTCAATGAGAATGTAAAGGATAAGATCACAGGCCAAAGTTTAGGCTTGAAATGTACTCTCATATATGAAAGTGTATGGATTTGAGTTAATTGATTAATCCTTATTTTCCTCGGAAACTTCATATGAAAATCAGCATTATGGGCTCAGCTTGGTTAATCCTCTGTCTGCAGCGCCGGCATCCCACATGGGCACTGGTTCTAGTCCAGTTGCTCCTATTCCAGTCCAGCTCTCTGCTGTGGCCCGGGAAGGCAGTGGAGGATGGCCCAAGGGCTTGGGCCCCTGCCCGAATGGGAGACCCGAGAAATCACCTGGCTCCTGGCTTCAGATCAGCATAGCTCCGGCCATAGCGGCCATTTGGAGGGTGAACCAACAGAAGGAAGACCTTTCTCTCTGTCTCTCTCTCTCACTGTCTAACTCTATCTGTCAAATAATTTTAAAAAAAGAAAAGAAAATCAGCATTATAATGCTATAATATGTAGAAATATTATTAAAATTAATGAATAATTCCTCTTACATAGTACTTGCTGCTTAGTAGATGCTAAATGACCTTAGCTGTAATTTCTTTAATCTATTATTTTAATCTGTCTTTATACCCAGTGTAGTCAATTAATAAATGCTTATAAACTGGATAAATTAGTAAAAGGGATCCATTTATTTATTTCTTCCTTCAATAATTTTTTGAAGCTAGCTCATAGCAAAAATTATTCAAGACATGGGAGCTAGATTACTGAGCAAAAATTCTGATCACCTAAGGTTCATATTAGGGGGGATTCAGGCAATAAACAAAGCCAAGTAAAAGAAACAGAGACACTAATATTTTAAGTTCTATGGAGAAAAATCAGAGGAAACAAGAGTGAATGGTCGTGGTGAAGGAGTGGAGTAGCAATTGTAAGGCATATTTTCAGTGACGGTCTCATTCAGAATGTTCAGGAAAGTCTTTAAGGAGGTGATAATGTTATATCAACCATGGCTAAATAGCTAATAATGAAGATCTCAGAATTAAAATAGTAATCATACATTTAAATGTGCTGTATTCTCAAAATAAGTCACTTTTGCTTCTGTATAAATCCAGTTATGTAACATTTTCTTTTGTAAATTTTCCCTGTGCAAGATTAAAACAATCAAGACATTTTAAAATGGAATGGGAAATGTCAAATCACCTGACAAGTCACTTCAGAACAAAAGAGTAAGTTGAGTCACTTCTATACACATTGCCTCTTTTTCAGCTGTAGTCTAGGATAGAAGTGCACTCAGGGCACATCAAAGCACTCCAAGCTGAAATGCTAATGAAATGAGCATCACTGTGTATGCCCTAGCTCCTAAAAGAACCTGAGAAAATAATAATAGCCCACTGTGGTCATTTTTAATGCAACTACTTCATCTCAGAACATCTGAGACTGAAAAGAACACAAACATTCCAGTGACATCAGTTCAGTCATTAAGTAGAGAAGGTTCATGCTGGATATTCTCTAACAGTCCCCTTCTTCCTGTGATTTTCCCTGGATCTAAAATTCACAAATGGAAGTGCAACCATCATAAGCAAAATCTGAAAATCCTTGTCCAGTGCCCATTTCCTAAATGATAGAGTCAAGTTTCAAATGCTCTCATTCAGGCTACTTCCCAGATATAAGTCTTGGTCATACTTGGTCCAGACATTCTAGTAAGCAACTCAGTACACTGTGATATTTTACTTTTTCCTTTCTGATTACATTTTTTTAATTTATTTTTTAATGAATATAAATTTCGTGAGTACAATTTTCAGAATATAATTATTATTCTCACCATACCTGCCCCCTCACCCACACTCCCAACCCTCCTCCTCTTCACTCTCCCCTTCCCAGTCCCATTCTCCATTAAGATTCATTTTCAATTAACTTTGTACACAGCAGACCAACTCTGTACTAAGATTTCAACAATTTGCACACATACACACACGCGCACACACACACAATCAAAACTGAGAACTAGTTATACAGTTAACTTTGATAATACAACTTATTGAGGACAGAGGTCCTGCATGGGAGTTCATTCACAGTGACTCCTGTTGTTAATTTATCAATTAACAGTCTTATGTATGATGTCAGTGACCACCCGAGGCTTTTGACGTGAGCTGCCTAGGCTTTGGAAGCCTTTTGAGCCCACAAACTCCATCAGTATTTGGACAACATCATAAGCAAAGTGGAAGTTCTCTCCTCTCTTTAGAGGAAAGCACATCCTTCTTTGAGTGAATAAGTGGATGATAGATACCTCTCTCCTCTATTTCTCTCTCTTCCTCTCTTCTGTAATAACTCTGTCTTTCAAATAAATAATTTTTTTAAAAAGCTCTATGAATCTCCTTTGCACTGAGTATTGTAAACATTATTTCAATAAAGATGATCAGATAATTAGTACGTGCCATAGAATATTTGTATTTATGGTGTATTTCAGTGTCACATCCAGATACATACATATGTGTATACATACATATATATATATTCTTCATAAAAATCCATGTGAAGTTATGTATTCTGATTTTCATAGAAAAAATGAAAAAGACCAGCATACTGACTAACACTGGCAAATTAAGGATTTGGATGCAGGTTGTTTTGGTTTTGGTTGCTGACATTCCCCAGCATATGTTGCTGACATTCCCCATCAATGATTAATAATCTCCTCAAAAAGTACTATTCCCAGATGGTCATACTAACACTAACAAATACTGTTAAATATTTAAGGAAGAAAGATTTTAATTCCTCATGGTCTTTAAAAAAAATAGAAGCAGAGAGGTAACTTCCTATCCCATTCTATAAGGCTCAGATTAACCTAAACACCAAACAACTCGGGCAGGCATTTGGTACAGTGATTAAAGACACTGCTTGGGATATTCACATTCCATATTTGATTGTCTGGATTCCAGTCCTGGTTTTGCTTCCAATTCAAGATTCCCCCTAATGCATACTCCTGTAGCAGCAGTGACATCTCAAGTAATTGGTATCCTGCCACCCATGGGGGAGACCTGGATTGAGTTCTTGGCTTCTAGCCTCAGCTCCAGCACAGCCCAAAAGTAGGCATTTGGAGAGTGAAAAAAACAGATGGTAGCTTTCTCTTTCTGTCCCTATTTCTCTGCTTCCCAAACAAATTCATTTTAAATAAGGACAACAATGAAAGGCTGTGAATACAAAATTGATCATGAGTATACTACATAAGTTAGGATCTATCATAATTTCTTAGGCTTATGCAGTGAGAGAAAGTTTAAGTTTTACCTTTGCAAGTAAAGTTGATTTAACAATGACTCATACAAAGAGGTGCAAATGAAAAGAACATGATTATTTGAGAAAATGTTGTCTCTACTTTTAGGTAGTATCACTCTCTTTACATACATTGTTTTGTATTTCATTTCATGGTAAGTTCGTTACAATCCTAAGAGAAGAGGCTCAGAAAAGCAAAATTTCTTATAATTGCAGGTCTGAGACTTGAGCATGGGATGCCTCCAAGGGCTACATGGCAGAAGATGGAGGTGAAAGGGAGCATCAGGTCACTGTCCTAATTGAGATTTCCATTGGAGAGGCAAGGCAGGACATGATGAATACTTTAGGATTGGATACTTTGTAATAATTTCTACTGATTTAGGACGTAAAGGGTGGTTCTCAGTTGCCTAGAACTTCATCCTTGGTCATTAAGGCAGAGAAATGATGGCTTTTGATGTGTACAAGACAGAGGATATTTGGCTCTGGATTGCTGATTTTACATACTGAAGGCATGTTAATACCTGGATCCTCTGCTTATCTATCCAGGAAGGGCAGTCTTTCCCTTCAGTCAAAAAGGTATTACAAGATGTCATAATATAATATTCAGGAGATTTAGAAAAATATTTATAGAATACACCAGCACAAACACACAGACACACCCACATGTATATATATATATATATATATATATATATATATATATATACATACAGAGATCTTCTGTTCAAAGAAAAAGAAGGCAGGGAGAAAGCATGTTGGTTATTTTATGTGGTGAAAATAGGAATGATGCTTCTGTTAATTTCTATTTTCTCAGCAGATTATGACGAATAGTTGGATGAGACAGAGGATGAGAAGACTGGTATAGGAGCTTTGCTGAGAGATGAGAAGGTGTGAAGAAGTAATTAAGGAGAGCAGGATGACAAAATAATAGGAATGTGTAGTCGACTTACGAGAAATATGATATTTGGAATTTATAATAAAAAATAAATGTTATTTATCATAACCTTGTGTTTTTCCACAGCAAAGCACACCTGCTTAGAGCAGTCATGAGGTTTATTCTAGGTGTCACATTCACCAGAGACACAGAGGAAAAGGAGGAAGTACAATGATGATCTTACCGAACTACTTGCACTTATACGAACACTCCATTTGTTCTACACTTTGTATCTCCAAAGTGTGCCTTTTCTAACTGCAATGATTTCCCTTTTTTTTGAAAAGTCATGCTCAAAGACTCAGATTAAATGTTACTATCTCTTTGTTTCACTTTCAGTACTTCCAGAGACCTGTGTTCCCCCATCACAACATTTATAAAAGCAATTCATGATAGTTATCACATTATGTAGATATTTTAAAATTAGTCAATATTAATGATTATATTATTATAAAAACTAAATGTCACTATGTATAAGACATCTTTACTTCGTGCTGTTTAGTCTTCATTTATTTTTGCCCTTTCATTAAAATTGTAAAAGGAATATAAAAGTTGTCAAAATTCAAACTATGGAGTTGCTTTTGTCAATCTTAACAAATAAAAATAAAGCCAGGAGATTATATAAGAATTTTTATGCATGATTGCCTAATAATAACTAGCAGAAAAAAAGCTGGCAAACCTACAGTATTACAGAGGCCACTTCAAAATTATATAGAAAGTGCTTCTATAAAGCTTTCTGCTGCAACTGTCTCTTTAATGACACCCTGTTTATTAAGCACGGTGGCCAAAACTTATTGGTTAATAATATCAGGTGAAATCCTCTTCACTTATAGCTTTAAAGTTTCTTTTTGTCTCAATCTCTTTGAATATCCTCCTAATTTACTATAACATGCATATTTTCACTGCAATTCCCTGCTATTCCCAAGTAAATATCATTATTATTTAGAGACTCTCTCTCTGATTGTTATTTAGACAGACAGAATAGAAACCCTATCTACATCAGTGCTTTTTTTCATTCAGCAAGGTAGTGTCTGCCTCATATAGTAATGCTAGCCACTCACATTATTTAGAAATAAATAGACTAATATGTGATTATGTGAGTAGTGTCTAGAAGGCATGGATTTCTGTCATCATTTGTAGATCCTTTGAGCTTAATAGACTATGTGTTATTTTGATAACTTACAATAAATTATTGCCAAATAAAATAAATTATGAATCTTTTTATATTTAAAGTTTGATATTAAGGATATATATTACTTTACTTTATACGTCTTTGCTCAGTGTAGCAGCAATGGATTTTTTTTGATGATTTCAACAATGATTTTTTGTTTTTGCTGATTTTGCATCCAATGTAAATGTCTACCTCTGTTTGTGTTGTAGACTACCATTGTTTTTGAAAGAACATTATGGACCAATGCCATCTCACTAGTCCAAGTGATCATCTTCAGTTCACAATTGATCACACTGATAGGTCTAAGAGTCAAAGGGATCACAAAAACAAAACTAGTGTCTGCTAATACTAACTGACAGAATCAAAAAGGGAGAGGATGATCCAACATGGGAAGCGGGAGACACAGCAGACTCATAGAATAGCAGATGTCCTAAATAGCACTCTGGCCTCAGAATCAGCCCTTAAGGCATTAGGATCTGGCTCAAGAGCCCATGAGAGTATTTTGGGCATGGAAAGCCAAGACGCTCTGGGGAAAAAAAAAAAAGACCTAAATGAAGGATCTCTGGGAGTGAGATCCCAGTGGAAAGAACGGGGCCATCAAAGAAGGAGGTACCTTTCTCTGAAGGGAGGAGAGAACTTCCACTTTGACTATGGCCTTGTAGGAATAAGATCAAAGTCGGCGAACCCTAAAGGCTTCCATAGCCTTGGCAACTCATGACTAGAGCCTAGGGAGATTACTGACGCCATAAACAAGAGTGTCAAATTGTTAAATCAACAACAGGGGTCACTGTGTACTTTCATCTCATGTGAGATCTGTCCTTAATGTGTTGTCCAATATAAAGTAATGCTATAACTAGTACTGAAACAGTATTTTTACACTTTGTATTTCTGTGTGGGTGTAAACTGATGAAATCCTTACTTAGTATATACTGAATCGATCTTCTGTATATAAATATAATTTAAAATGAAAAAAAAACCTGGTTTTAAATTGGAAATTGCATAGAAAATTAATCAATTTTTAAAAAATATTGTAGGATCTCTATCCTTAATGTGCTGTACACTGTGATTTAATGCTATAACTAGTACTCAAACAGTATTTTTCACTTTGTGTTACTATGTGGGGGCAAACTGTTGAAATCTTTACTTAATATATACTAAGCTGGTCTTCTGTATATAAAGAGAATTCACAATGAATCTTGATGTGAATGGAAGGGGAGAGGGAGCGGGAAAGGGGAGGGTTGCAGGTGGGAGGGAAGTTATGGGGGGAAGCCATTGTAATCCATAAGCTGTACTTTGGAAATTCATATTCATTAAATAAAAGTTTAAAAAAAGATGAAATTTAAATAGGGCATCTAATTCAATAAAAAATTACTATTAGCCTGTTTTTTAAAAAAAGAAAGAACATTATGGAATTCTAATTAATTGTCTGTATTCCCAAGTACCATGCTTTGAAGTTTTTAGGAGTCAAATATGAAGGCCTGCATATTTCCTTAAGGAAGACTTATTTGTGCTTTGATGAAAACACCCAGGGAGGACAATTAGATCATTCCTTTATTTTCATGTTAAAATTTTGGAACAAATTCTCTTTCAGTTAATGTATGAGTCAAACTCCAGTTGTCATTTCAGTCATTATCTCGAGCAGTTAGTCATGCTTTATAGGCTGAGTACACAGTGAGAATATATGAGTAGAAAACACTGCTGAGAGATTGGCAATATATACAAACTAAACTTCTTTTAATAAGCAACAAACTTTTATCACTCTTACCAGGTTTCCTCAATAAGTGAATCTTCTGATTTGAGTTACAATCCACCAGGATCCCCGTCCCCCTTGGAGTGGAGAGTGGCATGATAAAGGTTGTTTCATATTGAGAAAACTCTGCAGTGAAATGACCATCACATTACTTGGAATTGTCCCCAAGGGTAGTTGTTTTAATTGTGCTGTAACCACTCCTGTAGTCAAGAAAGTACCTAATTGTTAATTTTCAACATTATGAATACCTTATAGGCAATGTAGAAAACCTCTAAAAACCTGATGAGAATTCTTGACAGTGAGCATTAAGTGATGACTTGTATCTAATGAGGAAGTAAGAACTCTGCAAATTGGATTCTGGTGATCACAACACTCATCTTGTGAGATTGAGGGAGAAGCATATTCTCCAGAGAGGTGGATTTTTGAATAGAGAGAATTTTGAGTGGAGAGAAATAAGGAATTGATGTGATAAGGATTTTAGGATGCTTATGATCTACTAAAGTTTTAAGATTCTCTTTTTGTGAAAATTTAAGGACTGATTTAAAATATTTCAGACATGCATATATTTATGGAAGTGTATTATTTCTTTCCCCATTTATTTCCTTTTATTTCTTGATTTTTACTATCCTTTTCTTCTCCTCAAGGAGTAAGTATATCTTGATTCAAACAACTACTGCATCGATTACAAAGTGTGGAGTTTGAAGGAGTTATTTAATCTTCCTCAAATTTAACTTCATTTTTTCTAATGGCAAGATTTTTAACTGAATAAGGTTACTACCTTTCCTGATTTCTCAAGTACACACAGAACACAGGTACATGTACTGAAAAGTTATGCAGTAGCCAATAAAAGGGTACAATTACTGTTAATTTTTAAGATCTACCTATTTATTTGAAAGTCTGAGTTACAGAGAGAAAGATCGTCCTTCTGCTGGCTACTCCTCAGATGGCCACAACAGCCAGTGCTGGGCAGGCCAAAGCCAGAGCCATGAAATTCATCTGGGTCTCCCATGTGGGTGGCAGTGGCTCGAACACCTGGCCCTCTCCTGCTGCTTTTCCCAGGCCACCACCAACTTTATCAGAAGTGGAGCAGCCATGACTCCAACCAGTGCCAGATACGATGCTGGGGTCATAGGCAGCAGTCTTACCTGAAACACCAAAATGCTGGTGCCACTATATAGTTTTTTAAAGATTTATTTATTTATTTGAACAGCAGTGTGACAGAGAGACCTGTTGACTTACTCTCTAATGTTCTCAATAGACAGGACTGGGCTAACAGCCAAGAATTCAACCCAGGTCTCCTAAGATGCCTTAAGAGGAAGCTGGATCAGAAATGAAGGAACTGTGAGTGGAACAGCCCTCTGATATGGGATGACAGGGCTGCAGAATACAGCTTAACTCATTGTTGTATAATGCTTGACCCAATAATTTTAAAATTATTATTATTATTATTTAACTTTTATTTAATAAATATAAATTTCCAAAGTACACCTTTTGGTTTACAGTGGCTTCCCCCCACCCATAACTTCCCTCCCACTTGCAACCCTCCCATCTCCCGTTCCCTCTCCCATTCCATTCACATCAAGATTCATTTTCAATTCTCTTTATATACAGATCAATTTAGAATGTACTAAGTAAAGATTTCAACAATTTGCACCCATACAGAAACACAAAGTGTAAAGTACTGTTTGAGTACTAGCTAGGTCTTCCTTTTGCCGTTGGTTCACCCTCCAATGGCCGCCGCGCGCTGATCTGATGACAGGAGCCTGGTGCTTCTCCTGGTCTCCCATGGGGTGCAGGGCCCAAGCACTTGGGCCATCCTCCACTGCACTCCCTGGCCACAGCAGAGAGCTGGCCTGGAAGAGGGGCAACCAGGACAGGATCGGTGCCCCAACCGGGACTAGAACCCAGTGTGCCGGCACCACAAGGCGGAGGATTAGCCTAGTGAGTCGCGGCGCCGGCCGCCACTATTATATTTAAAAGGGATCACTTTTCAGCTAAACTTAAACACCTAAGAATAATTTTTGTGTTAATTAAATAATTAAACCAATAGTAATAAGTAGAACAAAAAATATTGAAAGGGATAAAGTATTCAGTTGTTCCTCAAGAGTCAGGACAAGGGCTGATCAAGTCATTGTTTCTCAGAGTGTCATTTCACTTCAACAGGTTTCCTTTTTGGTGCTCGGTTAGTTGTCACCAATTAGGGAGAACATATGATATTTGTCCCTTTGGGACTGGCTTAATTCACTCAGCATGATGTTTTCCAGATTCCTCCATTTTGTTGCGAATGACGGGACTTCATTTTTTTTTTTAATGCTCTATAGTATTCTATAGAGTACATGTCCCATAATTTATCTATCCAGTCTACTGTTGATGGGAATTTGGGTTGACTCCATGTCTTAGCTATTGTGAATTGAGCTGCAATAAACATTGAGGTACAGACAGCTCTTTTATTTGCCAATTTAATTTCCTTTGGGTAAATTCCAAAGAGTGTGATGGCTGGGTTGTGTGGTAGGGTTATATTCAGGTTTCTGAGGAATCTCCAAACTGACTTCCATAGTGGTTTTACCATTTTGCATTCCCACTGATGGTGGCTTAGTGTCCCTTTTTCCCCACATCCTCACCAGCATCTGTTGTTGGTAGATTTCTGTATGTGAGCCATTCTAACTGGGGTGAAGTGATATAAAATCAATGCATAAAAATCAGCAATCTTTGTATATACAGGCAATACCATGGCTGAGAAAGAACTTCTAAGATCAATCCCATTCACAATAGCTACAAAAACAATCAAATACCTTGGGATAAACTTAACCAAGGACATTAAAGATCTCTATGATGAGAATTACAAAATCTTAAAGAAAGAAATAGGAGAAGATACAAAAAAATGGAAAAATCTTCCATGCTCATGGATTGGAAGAATCAATATTATCAAAATGTCCATTCTCCCAAAAGAAATTTATAGATTCAATGCAATACCAAAAAAAAATACCAAAGACATTCTTTTCAGATCTGGAAAAAATGATGCTGAAATTTCTATGGGGGCACAGGAGACCTTAAATATCTGAAGCAATCTTGTATAACAAAAACAAAGCCAGAGGCATCGCAACCCCAGATTTCAGGACATACTACAGGGCAGTTGTAATCAGAACAGCATAGTACCGGTACAGAAACAGATGGATAGAACAATGGAACAGAATAGAAACTCCAGAAATCAATCCAAACATCTACAGCCAAATTATATCTGATCAAGGATCTAAAGCCAATTCCTGAAGCAAGGACAGTCTATTCAATAAATGGTGCTGGGAAAACTGGATTTCCACGTGAAGAAGCACGAAGCAAGACCCCTACCTTACACCTTACACAAAAATCCACTCAACATGGATTAAAGATCTAAATCTATGATACAACACCATCGAATTACTAGAGAACATCAGAGAAACCCTGCAAGATAAAAAGTAATATTTTCCATTTACTTGAAAGAAAATGTACAATCCCATGGGTAAAATTTTTTCAAATGACTTACTCATGACAGAGAATAAGCAGGAGTGATTAGAGCTTCAAATCAGAAAAATTCAGAGAGCCAAAAACTATCAAAATGTGCAGCCCTAATGAATGATTTCTCACTCATTGCTGTATAGCAGTCACCATCAATGCACTCTAGTTTTTTCCAAGGTTATATAATTGGGCAAATCATCTAAACCTCCACAAGTAGGCAGTTATTCAACTACATTGATGCAGAATCACTAGGTCCAGTACTTCATTAAAATATACCAAAATCCCCCGTTCTTGTCTTAACCTTCTCTGTGAAAAGTCTAATTCATCCAAAACTGACACAATGTCCTGTTGGTTATGAAAATAGCGACAATGCAGGAGATGCAGTTTCAAGCCATTCTTCTATCTCCAGTCCCATGTGTAGGGCTCTTATCCAAATATTTAAACAGTGCCTAAGAGTTCTAATAATTATTCAACTAACATATATAATCTCACTTTGTGCTCCTTTTTGAAAATGTGTTTATCATTTTTTGTTACTGAAAAGAGAGACATTGACAGAGAGATTGAATGACGTTACAAATACCAGAAGAATAACTGGAAAAAGACATGGGAGAGCACTTGGGTAAAAGGGAGATGATAAGAAAAGTATAAAGCTGCTAGGAGGAGAACGTTGCCTCAGCTGTCTCCTCCTTTCCATTTGTTGTAGTCTTGTCCTTCTCTTGACCCTGTCATCACATTGCTTCAGAAAAAGTACAACTCTCAGTCAGACCCATCTGGACTCAGATGCCATATCTTATGCTGATTAGAAACACAATCTAACTGCATTATTTAATCTCTCCAAGCCTATGGAATGTGTAGACCATTGTCTCTTGAGTCTAGGACAACAGTATAATATTAGGCATGTAGGTGCAACCATACAGACCATACAATCTGATGAAGGATGTGGTGCCACTGAAGTGCACTGAGTATTTTTCAACATTCTGTTTCCAAGGGAATATGATTTGAAAGCCATAATATGAAAATATATTTTATGCAAATTTGAATGTTGCATATAATATAGGATAATATTGTGGATAAATATCCTCCTTTGATCCTGAGCCATGATTTCCATTTGATCTTTCCAAGTATACTATCTTTTGACAAAAAGTCAATAAAAGCTTTATAAAACATAAGTTAGTTGCAGTTTTACACCTTTACTCATTTTCCCTGTGCCCTCAGAGGCAAGATTAAAGGACCATGGGATAAACTAGCTCCCACTTGGTTAATAGTTAAGTATGACTTAAGTTAACTGATATATGTGAAATATTGCACCCTCACAACATACTTTTTGATATTATTATTGCTATTTTTCCTCATTTTACAAAAGAGAATTCTTATAGACACTGAATAGTTTGGACAAGGGCATGATTTTAATAATTGGCAGCCTGAATAGTCAAATTCAGGCACTCTAAAACTATCTTTTTTTTTTACAAATTTACTTCAATTTTAATGATATAATTATGTGTGTTATATAAACCATTCATTCATATACAACAAACTTGATGGCATGAGGAAATTTTTTTCTTTTTAAAACACTCAACAAAATATCTGAAATGCATTAAGATATCTCAACATCATAATGACAGATTTTTCTGATGCTTTACATATTTTTTTAACTTTTATTTAATGAATATAAACTTCCAAAGTACAGCTTATGGATTACAATGGCTTTCTCCCCCATAACTTCCCTCCCACCCACAACCCTCCCTTCTCCTGCTCCTTCTCCCATTCCATTCATATCAAGATTCATTTTCAATTCTCTTTATATACAGAATATCAGTTTAGTGTATATTAAGTAAAGATTTCAACAGCTCTAAAACTATCTTAACCAATCTTTTACCCCAGTGATTCTACATGCTTCCTTCTTATAGATGGTCAACTCTGATTTTGTTTGTTCTACTGAATAAAAATGTTGCCATAAAGCAAATCACGGGCTTTCAGAAAGCAGTGAGAGAGTTCTTAACTTACATCTAATATGTCTAGCCAATTGGATATTTGAAAAATCATTATTTTCAACCTTAGCTGCACAACAAAAACACCTAGATTTAATCTTAGTTAGCTTTAATGTATGTCGTAGCCTCACTTGCAGGGTTCCCATTTAAGCGGATGAGCATGGGCATGAGAAGTACTAGTTTCTTCAGGCGATTCTAATGATAAACCATGTTTGGAAATGCTGCTTTACAGCGCTGGGCTTCACTCACTCTCTGCTGATTCCACTACAAAGCAGAATCCTGCAGCCCTGATCCTGAAATGGAGGTACATGATGCTTGTGTAAAAATCTGGGTTTGGAAAGGATAAAAAAATGATGGTGATTAACAAGTAACATTTATTGAGTTCTAGTTACTGAGGTCATTTACATATATTATATTAAATCATCTTTTTCTTTATTCAGAATCCAAGGCACAGAGAATTTAAGTAATTTGAAACAACTCCAAGCCTGGTATGCCACTTACTATGTGTGACTTCAAAACAGTTGCTTGTAATTGCGAGATTAGGGCCATGAAATAGGAAAGATTGGATAGGTTTGGAGCCTGAAGATAACTGTTGCATGACCAAAAGGCAATTTTATGCAGACTGTTACTATATGTGTCATCTGATGAGTTACAGGGTGGTAGAGTCAAGTGGAGCGGGAGGAATGCATTTTAGTTTTAGTTCCAGTCTGCTTTCTTTTGGAGGAAAGCCAGTTACCAAGAAAGAAATCTTCTCCAGAGTCAAATTATGGCACAGCTTACAGGAGAATTACACTCAGGAGAAGAGCCAAGATACAAGCCAAAGGACAGAGATCAAAGTGGGGAGTGAGGAGTGATGGGGGAGCCACTGTGTAAGCCAGAGAGTCACCTTTGACAACATAAAATTTGACAAGGAAATCAATTAGCAGCAAATAAGCCCCGGCAGTGATTATGAACATCCTCTAGGTTTCATCTCTTTGGGACTGGGCTTGCTCTATATTAAAATCAAACAACAGCAACAAAACACTGAGAAGAAAGATGAAAAAAAAAGTAGAACTTTGAAATTGAAGGGAACTAAGAAGTCTACTCATGAAGTGCAGGATATGAAAATGAAAATGAAAAACACAAATTGGGATCCAAGATTTTGGTTTCCAAAAAGTAAACTAGAAGTCATTCCTGGAAAAGAAAACAGTGGAATTCCACTTAGACAAAATACGTTAGTGGGCTTCCAGAGAAGCCCAATTCATCACAAGATCAAAATGATCACCTCTAGATTTATTTTAAAAGAAGACAGAACAAAGCTAGGAATTTTGAAAAAGAACAGTCATTAATCCAAGAGTAGTTTGTAAAGAAAGCCATATATTATCATTTTCACAGACTTTCATATACATTATTTCATTATAAACTTACAAAATACTCTGAGGCAAACTGAATACATACCCATTTTACAGATTTTTAAATACCAAGTAAAATAACAACCATAAGTATCAATATATGTAAGTGATTGAAATTTGCCCTGCTGATCTTTTTAAAGAATTGACTTTTTTTGCAAGAGATTTATTTATTTGAAAGGCAAGGTTACAGAGAGGCAGAGGCAGAGGGAGAGAAAGAGAGAGAGAGAGAGAGAGAGAGAGAGAGAGAGGTCTTCAATCTGCTGTTTTACTTCTGAAATCGCCGCAATGACTGGAGCTGGGCCAATCTTAAGCCAGGAGTCTGGAGCTTCTTCCAGGTCTTGCTCTTGAGTTCAGGGGCCCAAGAACTTGGGTCATTTTCCATTGCTTTCCCAGGCATATTAGCAGGTAGCTGGATTGGAAGTGAAGCAGCTGGGACTCCAACCAGCACCGGTTTGGGATGCTGGAACTGCAGGCGGTGGCTTTACCCGCTATGCCACAGTGCTGGCACCTAAAGGATTGACTTTTGTGGCCAGGGCTGTGGGACAGAAGGTTAAACCTGCTCCTGCAGTGTCAGCAATCCATATTAGTGCCAGTTTGAGTTCCGACTACTCCACTTCCAATCAAGCTCCCTGATAATGTGCCTTGGAAAGTAGCAGAAGAAGGCACAAGTACTTTGGTACCTGTACCCAAGTGAGAGACCTGAAAGAATCTTCTGGCTCCTGGCTTCAGGCTGGCCCAGACCCAGCTTTTACAGCCAAAGAGGGAGTGAATCAACAGATTCACTTTCTGGAGTCTAAATTTTGGTGAAACAAATGAGCAAAGCTGGAGCTTAAATGTTGTGCTTGGTAGCTTCTTCTTTGCCCACACAAATGTTTTGAGAAATAAAACCTGAAACATATGTACTTTGCAGGGACTGAGACTGGAGGTTGAAAGTCAGAGAGACAAACAGAGATAGAGATCTTCCCTTCACTGGTTCACTCTGCAAATGCCTACAACAGCCATTAGCCAAGAATTCCATCTGGATCTCCCACATGGATGACAGGGACCCAAGTCCTTAGGGCATCTTCTGCTGCTTTCCCAGGGACATTATTAGCAAGGAGCTGTATTGGAAGCAGAATAGCCAGGACTACAACCAGCACTCTGTTTTAGAATGTGGAAGTAGCAAGCATGGGCTTAACTCACTGTATCACAACACCAAGCCCACCTTATGATTCTTAATATCTTGTAAATATACTAAATGCCCTATTTTTCCAGACTAATCTCAATCTCTCTGTCTCTCTCTCTCTCTGTCTCTCTCTCTCTGTGTCTCTCTCTCTCTGACTTATTTATTTGAAAAGTAAAGTTAGAGAGAGAAAAGGGGGAGGGACAGAGAGAGAGAGAGAGAGAGAGAGAGAGATCTTCCATCTGCTGGTTCACCTTCCAAATGGCTGCAATTGTGAAGAGTCAGATGGGTTAATAGGTAGTCAGGGGATCCCAGTGGAATTTAGGGTGTAAAATATTTGCTTTAGTAAGAACAAACAGGCCACCCTTCTTGTTTCAGAATTTCCAAATTCACCCTGAGAATGCAAGGGAGCTCTTTCTGAGTTCACAGCTTATTGTGAAAACAAGTTACCCATCCCACAATTCTGTATGGTTTTTTGTTTTAGCAGGCCAGACAGGTTGGAGAATTGCAAATCAGGCCTTCTGATGCATTTTTGTTCCTGCCTGGTTATTGAATGCCAATCTAATGGTCAAATATTTTTTCCTTTACAAATTGTACTTAAAAACCCGAATGCTAGGGGGCTTTTTGGTTTTTTTCTTCTCTTGGAAGGCTCCCTCCATGCCACTCTGGCTGGAGGTACTTGATTATAATAAATAATTTTAAATCTCTTTGCTTTGAAATTCTTCTTCCATGTGAGACAAAGAACTGAGGCAACAATAATTTCCCGCAGCTGTTTTCCCATAACACAAAGGCTGGGGCTAGGCTGTGCTGAGCTGTAGCTAGGGATCTGGATCTTCATCCAGGTCTCCCAGTGGGTATAGGGGCCCAAGAACTTGGGCCATCCTCTGCTGATTTCCAAGGTGTGTTACCAGGGAGCTGGATCAGAAGTAGAGCAGCTAGGAAAAAATAGGTGCTCGTATGGGCTGCTGGTATTGCAGGTGGCAGCATAACTCAATGTGCCACAATACTAACCTCTATCCTTTCCTTTTCTAATATTTATTCATTTGTCACTTATTTGAAAGGCAGACAGATGGAGATATAGAGACCGAGACAAAGAAAGAGACAGAAATCTTTCATCTGCTGGTTCACTCCCCAAATTCCTGCAATATACAGGTTAGGCTAAGCCAAAGCCAGGACCTGAAACTCAATCTGTGTCACTCACTTAGGCCATTATCTGCTGCCTTCTAAGATGTGTATTATCAGGAACTGAAACTGCAAATGGAGCCAGGACTCAAATCCAGACACTCTAATATGGGATGTGGGTATCTCAAGTGGCATCTTAACCACTATGTAAATGCCCATCCCTCCAGATTATCTTTCCAAAGGTTTTGTATAGCAAAGTGCCTTGAAAATAATGAAAGGATCTCCAAAGCAAAGGGCAGATTTGTTTATAACCCAGTATAACAAAGAAATATCTCTGTCCATAGCAATATTTGAGAAGGCTACAGCTCATAAAAATTTGCATTACTTGAACTTGAGGCTCTTCAGCCAATATGCAAACACACTCATGCACAGTCGGGACCCTCCTGGGTTGCTCTCCCCAGAAACCTCCGCAGAAATTTTAGGGCAGGAGAACTGATGCAAACATGGCACTTTCACTGCTTGCTGTGCCACAAGCAATGACATGCTTGGTCTCTGATCAGGGGTTTTGTATCTTCTTCTAGCATCCATGAAAGCCACATAGGCTAAATTGTTAGCTATTAACTAAGAAAAACTCATGCCTTCATGGTTCATGGGGTCCTTATCAGATTGTACTATCTGTTTATGTTAAAAGTAAATCTGAGGAAATAACACAATGTCCATTAAACAATAAATGGATACAAAAGGTGGTATGTCCAAACAATGGACTATTGCCCAACAATAAAAAGAAATGGAGCACTGTTTTTTGCTGTATGATATGGGTGAGTCTTAGAAACTTTTACTCTGTGGGAAAAGAAGAAAAAAACAGAAACAAAGTGTGTGATCCCATTTGCATGAAATGTCCTAAATAAGCAAACCCATAGAAATTGGAAGCACATTAGTCATTGTTCATATCTGGGGAGCAGAGGAAAATGGGAGTGACAGATCACAGTACCGGTTTTCTTTGTAGAGTGATGGAAACACATACAATTAATGGTGATGACTCTGCAGTGGTGAATATACTACAGGAAAAAAGAGCACTTGAGGGGCTGGCATCATGGTGCAGTGCGTCTAGCCACCACCTGCTCCACCTGCTGCACTGGCATTCCACATGGGCACCAGTTTGTATTCCAGTTGTTTCACTTCTGATCCAGCTCCCTCTTAACGTGCCTGAGAAAACAGTAGAAGATGACTCAAGTATTTGGGCCTCTGCCATCCACATGGGAGACCTAGATGAAGCTCCTGGCTCCTGATTTTGGCTTAGCCCAGGCCCAGCCATTGTAGCCATTTGGCGAGTGAATCAGCACATGGAAGATCTCTCCCTCTCTTTGCTTATTCTCTGTGAAACTTTGCCATTCAAGTAAATAAATAAATCTATTTAAAAATTACATTAAAATGTGCACTTAAAATGGTGATTTTTGTACTCTTTCAAAAAGGGAGAGAGTGCAAGGGGGAGAAATAGGAAGAAGAAAAAGAAGAGGGGAGACTCTTTCATTTGAACCTGGCTTCATGGATGCGGTGATGCCTCCAGCTCACTATTTTTAACCGCCCCCCACCACTCCTGGGCCTTTCTAAGAGGCATCATGTAGGTGGGGTCACCTGTTACATAATCCTGTCTGTTCCACAGGAAGCCCTGGAAAACGTGCATCTCATTCAGCTTCCACTGGAGTGCACAGCCTGTTTTGAACACAGCACCAGCATCTGCTCACTTTCAGATATATCTGAGCCAGGTACCAACCCAGAGTTCTCCAGACTCCAGCAGACATGTGTAGACCTTCCTGATGGGTTTTCTGAGTTCTTTTTGTGATTTGTGTGAGGGAAGGTGGAAGAAACAATTACATAGTATACTAAAAAACAAAAAGCAAAATAAAACCTCTTTAAATAAGTTGCTGTTACATATTCCTCATTACAGAATGAATTCTCAGCATTGTGTTACAAAGTCCAGGTATGCAAGACAGGCTAATGATGTCAAGAACTGTTTTCCTAATCTTTAAACATGTCCTACACAAATGTCTAGCATGTTTCCAGACCATGCGCCTTCTGTGAAAACAGACCATTGCAAAACCATATTTATGAGCAAAGGAAATACTGAAGATTCCATAGGGGAAATATGAAAGAATGCCAAGAATTTACATTGTTCCCTCGCAATGGAAAAAAAAAGTGTATGGTATATTTAAAAATATGTAGAGAACCTAAAGTTTCCCAAAACATAGAAATGATAAATGTTTAAGGAGATGTAACTGCTAATCACACTGATCTGATCAGTACTCACTGTTAACATGGGTAGGATTGTCACACTATGCCCCATGGATATATATGAATATTTCATGTCAATTAAAATAAAATATTAAAATGGATTTATAGTGGTCATTCTGCCCATAAATAATGTACTGATCACTTAACTATATACTATTAATATTTGGATTAGATAAGTTTCTTCAAATAAAGTAATGAATGTTTTTATTTAATTCATAAATTAAGCCGAATAAGACCCAATTAGACATTTTAATTCCTTGCAGAATATCTCTACTGAGTCTCACAGAAACTGAATGTTGATTATTCCCTGCAAGATACACCCTGCAAGATATAAGATATCAATGTTTCTGTCTGTATCTGAATCTATATCTAAACTTATCTCCATCTATGGAAAGACTTTCCCCTCAACTCCATTTATACAGAGAACTCATATTCCCATACTTACTTTTTTTTTCATTTTTCCAATTTTATTTTTTTTCTTTTTTTTAACTTTTATTTAATGAATATAAATTTCCAGTGTACAGTTTATGGATTACAATGGCTTCCCCCTCCCATAACTTCCCTCCCACCCACAACCCTCCCCTCTCCCGCTCCCTCTCCCCTTCCATTCACATCAAGATTCATTTGCAATTCTCTTTATATACAGAAGATCAATTTAGTATAAAGATTTCAACAGTTTGCACCCACATAGAAACACAAAGTGAAACATACTGTTTGAGAACTAGTTATAGCATTAAATCAAAATGTACAGCACATTATGGACAGAGATTCCACATGAGGAGCAAGTGCACAGTGACTCCTGTTGTTAACCCAACAAATTGACACTCTAGTTTATGGTGCCAGTAACCACCCTAGGCTGTCGTCATGAGTTGCCAAGGCTATGGAAGCCTTCCAAGTTTGCCGACTCTGATCATATTTAGACAAGGTCATAAAAGACAGGGTGAGGATAGTAACCAATGATCCTAAGAGAGGCACTAACCAGGTCTGAACAATTATACAGCATTAAGTGGGGAAGAGGACCATCAGTACACACAGGTTGGGAGTAGAGCCATTGGTGGTAGAGTAGAGGTTATGATTACAAAGAAATGAGGCCCAAGTGCACTAGACAGGGTCTAGAACAAAGGACAGAGTCATTATTAGAGGAGCTAAGAAAGGTGCTGTCTAAGCTACAATTAAGTTTTCTGATTGAGAGGCAAATAGAACCTGACAGAAGGGGCTTGATAATAATCTGGTGGGCTTTAGGCCTTGTAAGTTAAGAGGCCCAGACCTATCTATCTCTTCACTTGGGGTATATCCTAAGGGAGGTGTGAACCTCCTAGGGGAAGGCACTCTGTTGACTTTCATTACTTGGCTGGCCTGGGAGGAGAGCTGGCCAGGTAAAGGCAGGTGGCATCTCTAACAGGAAATTTACAGTTCTGCCTTCAATGTTGCTGAACCTACTTGGCTGTCCCCTCAGCTGCAGTGGTCACTTTGGAAGTTGGGCTGAGTGAAGGGCTTTTCAGCTGAGAGCCAATAAGATCTGAGGCTCTGACCTGGGCATCCTTCGACTCCAGGGCAGGTCCATTTCCAGTGATCCAACTCTTGGCAGAGCTGCCAGGGCTCTTCACAAGCTGATTTCTGCTGAAGCCCAGGCTTACCACATTGAAAGCCACTGCAGTGGACTGGCCTGTTGGCTCTCCTTGAGGGCAGATCACTGTACAGATCAGCCATTAATAGGCCTGCCACCCATTGCTTCTGATGCCGAGCTTTCTTTTCCTCCTGGTTTGTGTTAAAGCAGACCAGAGGATGCAAGTCAAGGGAGTGCCCGTGTCCCATCTCTAATCTTCGGTGGCTTGAACTACAAGTCTATAGTCACAGGCGTGTTCTGTAGTAGTTTCTCTAAGGTAGACAATTCCCATGAGGAAAATTATATTCTCACTTTAAAACTTTCTTTCCCTTTGGTCTGAAAGGGAGGTTTTTTTTCTACTTAACTGTATACTTCACTGATGGCGAAGTAAATCTAGCTATGAGATTATTATTTAAGTTCTTATTTTGGCTATGCTATTACAGAAAATTGTTAGCCATCTCTTTTATAAGGTCTAAAGATTAAATTGTGCGTCCTACAGATTCCTTCATAATAGAATTAGTTTCCTACCTTGAGAATAGAGAAATGAAAAACAAGTTGGGCTTAGAATAGAGAAATGACGGAGCAAGTCCTAGATCGCTTGCTGACAATAGCAATATCACATGAATACTTAGCAAACAGTTTCAACCATTAGATAACAACTTAAGAAAACATTTACCAGGAGGTCCAATGCCTTCTATAAATTTTAAGAATCATGTATTTGGAAACACCTCTTAAATATCTAACATGGTGTAGTTTGTTTAACCAGTAAACTTAAGCACAACCATATAAAATGATTTTAGTTTCTTTCTACTAACAAGTTTAAAACATATGATATAGAGATTCAGGTCACACAAATTAAAATGTATCTTTGATTAAATTTAGCAGCTTAAATTTATGGGCAATCTAATCATAAGCCAATTAAAATAAAACTCTTAATAAAATTTTCCCCTGTGGACATACAATATATACACACATATAACATAGCATAATAGTCCAATGTAGCAATTTTAATAATAGCTTTTAAAATCTTTAACTCTTTTTGTAGATTGCCAATTGATTTGAATTGCTTTTTGTTTTTAGTAACCTCAGTTAACCATACTTTCTCTCAGTTGGTACTGTCAATACATTATTGGCTTCATCTGTTTACAGAGCCATCCCAAAGTACTGACTACAATAGAAGTGGCTGGAAAAAGTCCATAGGAACCTATAGGAGGACAGCTAAACACAGAACCAACAACACTTTAGTTTTATGAGCAGCAAATCATATATAACTGTGGATGACAAAAGACTTTAAGTTGCCATGTTTAAAATTATAAACTCATCAACCAACAAGAGGCACTTGCTTACTTCACAGTATTTTTGAAAGCACCTGTAGGATTTTACAAGTATTTAACCCTTTAGGCCTCTGGGGCTTTCTCATTAAGATAACTATCATGTCTAGTAACACAAGATCATTAGACTTTTTAATTCTCAATCACTTGTATTAATAGTATTTTCCATTATAGAAACTTAAAATTTGGTACCATGTCACATCTTGACAGTACCTCTAATATAATCCAAATAGCCTGATTATTTGGTGTCTCTATAAGATGAGAGACATAGGTCCTTCGATTTTTTCAGTTGGGCCCAAACTGGAAAAACCAAAGTCCAAGATTTACTGGAAATTTTAGAGTCCAGATTGTTTGGAACTTTGATTTTTTGAATGCCTGTGAAGAATGCCAAGAAGGCTCAAAATCCAAAATATCTGGTTGAAATAAGATTCCTTAAAGTCATGACATAACATTTACCAAATTTGATCATTGTTACAAGGTGATTATTCAAATCTTTGAAAATAAGCACATATTTCAATAACCCATAGCTCTTAATAACAATTCAGCTGTTTTTGAACAACTAGAATTTAACAGACATCAAGAGAACATAATAGATTACTATAACACATTGCTGTAACAGAGCATCAGAGTTTAATTCTATGTCAAAGAGAAATTGAGCTTCCTGTGATCTTTTGCTGTGAGGTTTCCTTCCTTTACCTTCTTTCATATTGATGACCATGTTTCTGTGTTTCTGTGTGTAACACATCTTTAAGCATCTTTTGCAGGGCAGGACGAGTGGCAACAAATTCTTTCAGTTTCTGTTTGCTATGAAAAGTCTTAATTTCACCTTCATTCACAAATGAGAGCTTTGCAGGATATAATATTCTGGGCTGACAGTTTTTCTCTCTTAGTACCTGGGCTATGTCTCGCCATTCCCTTCTAGCTTGTAGGGTTTCTGATGAGAAGTCTGCTGTGAGTCTAATTGGAGCTCCTCTGAGAGTAATCTGACGTTTCTCTCTTGCACCTTTTAGAATCTTTTCTTTATGTTTCACTGTGGTGAGTTTGATTACAACATGTCGTGGTGAGGATCTCTTTTGGTCATGTTTATTAGGGGTTCTATAAGCTTCCTGTACTAAGATGCCTCTGTCCTTCTCCAAACCTGGGAAATTTTCTGCTAGTATCTCACTGAAAATGCCTTCTAATCCTTTCTCCTTCTCTATGCCTTCAGGAACTCCTAGAATCCGGATGTTAGGTTTTTTAATAGTATCCTGTAGATTCCCGACAATATTTTTTAGATTTCTAATTTCTTCTTCTTTTCTTTGGTTTGCCTGTTTCCTTTCCTGTTCTCTGTCTTATAAGTCTGATATTCGCTCTTCTGCTTCACCCATTCTGTTTTTAAGACTCTCTAATGTGTTTGTCATTTGATCTATTGAATTCTTCATTTCATTATGATTTCTTGTCACTATAACCGTTTCTTGTTCTACTAGTTGTTTCATTTCATTTTGATTCTTCCTTAATATTTCATTTTCACGAGAGAGATTTTCTATCTTGTCCATTAAGGATTTCTGTAGTTCAAGAATTTGTTTTTGAGAACTTCTTAATGTTCTTATCAATTTTTTGAGATCCGCTTCTTGCATTTCTTCAATCTCATCATCTTCATAATCTTGAATTGGGGTGTCTTTTTCATTTGGGAGCATCATAGTGTCTTCCTTGTTCTTGTTTCCTCGGTTTTTGCGTTTGTTGTTTGGCATGTTGGAGATATTTGGTTTCTTCACTGTGTTGTTTTTTCTTGTTACACTATGGCTCTATATTAAGTGGACTGTCTGCTTTCGGTGGAGCCTTAGAGGCTTGAAATGAGTGTGGCCTGAGAGCTGTGTTTGGTTCCTCAGGGTTGAGGGTGTGTCAAAGAGGACACTCCCAGGTTAGGCGTGGTAAATCTCTCTTTCTTTCTTCCTTTCTTTCTTTCTTTCTTTCTTTCTTTCTTTCTTTCTTTCTTTTTTTTTTGATTCAAAAGGGAAGTAATTCTGCACAGCTGAACGTAATTGGAGGTAGTTAGCAGGTGAATGATATACCCACAGGAGCCAGAGATTGGAAGCTCTTTCCCAAGGACCACACAGGGAATCTGTGCTGCCCTCAGTGTGGGCTCCAATTCTCCTGCAGTCTCCCACTGGGTTGCCAAGTTAGATGCTAATCTCCTGTTATTTCACCCCTCCCCCCGGAGTCAGGTTTTTCTGCTAGGCTCAGGGCCGGTGCAGACCTGAGGTCGCCCTGCTTATGACATATGTCCAAAATGGCGACTGCTCTTTGTCTTGTTAGCCTTTGAGGTGTGAGCGGAGAGAGAGAAACTCGTGTCTGTATCGGTCACTTTTTTTTTCCCTCTCTCTCTTCTAGTTAGCCTGGTGAACTTTTCCCCACGGGGTTTCAAGCCTCATTCCCTCTAGTCTCCTCTTTCTGCTTGCCCGCTGGTGTCTCGGGCTATTGAGGTTCTGCTCACCTCGCGTTCCAGCGCTGGTGCGTTGATTCTGCTGCTGGTGTCCTGAACCTGGGCTCCCACGCTCTCCACTCAGGTCCACTATGAATCACTAGTTCCAGAAGAGTTTCCTCTGCTGTTTCTTCCCCTACTCTTCCTTGACCCTGCAGTATCTCCACTGTTATTAACCTGTGTGTTTCCGAACTATCAATGTGCTCACTTCCTATTCCGCCATCTTGCCGCTCCTCCATACTTACTTTAAGTCACCATTCACAACTGATTGATATTTTCAAGGAACAAAGGTTAATATACAAATACTTTTTTAAAGATTTATTTATTAATTTGAAAGTCAGAGTTACACAGAGAGAGAGGAGAGGCAGAGAGAGAGAGAAATAGAGGTCTTCCATAGGAAGGTTCACTCCCTTACCAGCTGTAACTGGCTGAAGCTGCTCCAATTGGAAGCCAAGAGCCAGGAGCTTCTTCCAGGTCTCCCTCATGGGTGCAGGGGTCCAAGGACTTGGGCCAACCTCCACTGCTTTCCCAGGCCATAGCAGAGAGCTGTATTGAAAGTGGAGCAGCTGGGACTCGAACCGGCGCCCATATAGGATGCTGGCACTGCAGGCAGCACCCTCACCTGCTATGCCACAGTGCAGGTCCCAACATGGAAATATTAACATTAGTTAAAATATTTAATCAATAATATATTTTTACATAATAATATTAATTCATTCAAATATTAAAGTGAGAAAGACTACTATATTCATTGTTACAAGAAGAAAATAGGGACTATAAATAAGAAATTATCTTAAAATTCTTACATTTATTCTGTAGTATTCAAAAACAATTTTTGGATATGGTACTGTGTCTTGAAAAAAAATGTCTTTAATTCATCTCTCACTCTTGTCCTCCCTCCTCCTTCCCAGAGCATGAGACAGTGTTTGGTACATGATAGATATCTTAGCACGCAGAAGATATTTGTGTTAATTTAATATTTGGTGAATGTTTTCAGTAGCAGCTTGGAGAGCAGAGAGTGGAGGTGAGAGAGAATGTCTCCAGGCTGCTCTTCTTTCTCTCCTCTCCATCCACCTGCAAGCTACTAAGAACTCCCCTGCTATCCCTATCACATCTTTTTTATTTTTTATTTTTTAAACTTTTATTTAATAAATATAAATTTCCAAACTACAGCTTTTGGATTACAGTGCCCCCCCCATAACTTCCCTCCTGAAAGTTGAATGGCTGTGGCTAATGATGACTGGGCTGCAGGCTCTTCTCCTATTCTCCCCTGCAATCTTAGCTCAAGATTGTTTACATTTAATATTTCTTCATGGAGAAAATGCCCATGTGTTTATACTTTTTAGACATTGCACAATGTATACATGTATCAAAACATTATGTGGTGTACCATAAATATGTACAATTTTACAGGTTTTATACATTAAAATTTTTAATAAATAAATGCAATAAAGAAGACAATTTGCTGATGGAAGGGAACTCAGAGGAAGAGGTTATAAAGTGAACAACCCAGGAGTGTAAAAGTAAGACCTCACAAGTAATTCAAGAATCAAATGCTTGCCACACAGAACAAAATCACAGCTGAGATGCATTAAACACAAAAACATCTAAGCCCAATAGCAGGAGGCCTGTAAGAGCACAACAAATATATGATGCTGATCACAGAGATGACTTAAGATAAACCATGCGAAGACAAGACAGCTCAGCAGAAAGGAAAAGAAGGAGGGGAAATGTGCTTTCTCCCTCCTGAACCTGTGCTCCAGTCCTCAAGGAGAACATTTTAAACTGGAGATCACAGGATGCCCAGTATCTTCCTCCAGGCTACTGCAGCTGTAAGCTCTACCATAAGGTCGGTGGTACTTAGGAGGATTTTGCCTTCAATTTGTGTTTCTCATTTCAAAATAAATGGGACAGGGTTTGACTCAATGGTAAACTATATTTGTGAGCAGTAGATTTGGTATCAAAATGACCTATATTTTAGGCAAGAATGCTTTTTTTTTCTCAGACAGGACTTATTTTTTCTACCTTATATTAATTGTACTACATTATATTGACATACTTTATGGAACATATCAATATTGTACTTCTAATTAATTAGGCCTTCTGGGATACCATTAATTGAGATCGATGAACTCCAGGGACCTCTGCCCTTTCCAGAAAAATCCCTTAATGGAACAGAAAAGAGATGCAGAACACGAGGAAGGTGGCCCTATGCAATCAAAGCTTACTACTGCTGTTTTTGGTGTCTGCGTAACGCTGTTTGGTCTGGTCTGTTCTGTTGACTTTCGGCTCCTCTTCTGGTGCTTCTTCTCTAAGGAAGTAGTTTTTATCTGCATTTACATTTCTTTCAGGGTCATGAGTCAGTGTAACCTGCACATATGTAACACATGTAATAAGAAAAGGGGGCATTGGTTACTTGTTAGCCAAACTTCTCTCTCTTGGTCAAATTAGGTTAAATTTTTTGCCACTGTTTATTTAGCTATGACTATGGGACTGGATTCTGGACTTGGAATGTGGATGGAAATGACACATGACACTTGCAAGGTGAACATAGAACAACCTTCCATACCATTCTCTATTTTTTAATTTCCCAGATAGGCTAGATTGATCCTACAGCAGAAGATTGAAAGGCACAAGAGGAGGGTTTGTTCACAGCACATAGAAAAATGAGCAGCTGCATCACTCATGGTAGGCTACCTACCAAACACCTACACTGAGAAAGAAGTCTAATGTGTGAAGCTTTGATTCACTCAAATCAAAAGTACTTATATGTACTATCTTATTACTCCTGGGCCCATAAAAATCACAGTATTTTCTAGACATTTGATTTTCATGTTTAGGCGACAGTGAACAGCACTTGAGAATTTTCTGAATTTATGACCTGTAGGAGATTGGTTTTGTGCCACAAGGGGGCAGAGTTGCCTGCAAGCATCAATCAGGCTACAGCTAGGACTTCTTTCTGGTTGTCTTAACTTTCTTGTTCTTTGACTTCAGGTATGTAATGGATTAGTGTAAAAATTTTGAGATAGACATGGATTCATTCATTTCTATCCTTACTTCTTCTAATTTCTATCTAAACCCTAACAAAAGTAGATTCATGTAGCAAATGAACTTCATTGCTTACAGAATCTATACTATTTTTCATTTTACAGATATGCATTTCTCACAGTATATATTTATACAGAAACAGAAAATACATCGCTGCTTAAATACACACACATACACTTACTAGTGAGATTTATATTGTATATTCCTTTACATAGTTAGTTATAATGAGTATAAAGGATACTGTTTAGTCACTTCAATTTCCCATAACATTTGAATACACTGTTTCAAGGCAAATTTGAATTATGTACATTTACATATGTATATATATTAAAAATGTAAGGGCTAGGAATCCATACCTTTGATAGTGGACTTTAAAAATGTACTCATGGGACCTAAAGTGAGACCAAACCTACTACTTAATGTGATTGTGCCTCCACAAGTACCTGAGCAAAGCCATCATGAGATCCACACCTGGCATTGCAAAACCACAGTATTATATAATATAAGCTCAGACTCATTTAGATGTAGTTCTGAGTTAAGAGTTTTCTTTGATCAGGTGGAGATAGTTATGAAAGTAGTGGCTACAAAGAAATCAGTGTAGAACTCAGGAGAAAAAAATGGGGAGAAGGGGGGAGGGAATGGGGGAAGTTAATGGAGATAGGAGAAACTCAGGTGGAGGAGGAAGAGGATAGGGAAAGGGAAAGGAGAAGGATAGGAAGAGAAAGAAGAAAGAAATAGAAGAAGAAAATGAAGACGCCATGACGGTGGCAGTACAGGAGGAGAAAATAGGAGAGATTTTCACACAGGGCAGTTAGAGCACTTCGTTGCCTTAGCAGTGCTTAGATACATCAGCGAAGATAACCATGATGGGAAATCACATATCAAAATATTCATAAATATGTTTTCTTTTCCAACTTCTTTTTAAGTGCCTTTTCCATTATTAAATGAATAAATTTTTGTTTCAAATGATTTGAATTGTTAATCATTTAAATAGGGATAATAATTTGCAGCACATTTCCAGCATAGTTATTGAAGTGCCAGAGATACTATTTATAAAAAAGAAAGTTTTAAATATACTAGAGAATATATAGTGTATATATATATATATAAACTTTTATTAAAACAGGTATTTCAGAGTATGTATCCATAAATAACATTTTTATAAAAATATATTTATTTTATTTTCCTGAAAGGTAGAGTTACAGAGAAGGGGATGAGGAGATAGAGAGAGAGATCCTTCATCAACTGGTTCAGTCCCCAAATGACTGCAATGGCCAGGGCTAAGCCAGGCTGAAGTCAGGAGTCAAGAACTTTTTCCAGATCTCCCATGTGGGTGCAGAGGCCCAAGCACTTGGACAACCCTCTACTGCTTTTCCAGGCACATTAGCAGAGATCAAAATTGGAGCAGCCATTATTCGAACTGGTGTGCATATTGGATGCCAGGCTCAAGGTGGCAGCTTTACCCATTATGCCACAATGCCAGCCCCTATAAATAACACTTTAATTCATAGTTCTCACACTGTTAAAATAGATAGATGTTAACAGATATTAAATTATTAGTGGCTTACTATTAAAAGAACATTAAGTATTTTTTTCTGAAAAAATTGGAAGAAGTTAGGTTACCAGATATTTTATTGTTTTCTTAGAGATTTCACATTATTACAGGGCAGCATGATTTGAAAACGCTAAGTCAGCATTGCTTTAGAATTAACTGAAATAATTTTATTTTTGTTTGTTTCTTCTCTTATGACATCATCGTGTGCGGATAATTCTCGTAACTTCCATCATTTCCCATTTTACTGCTCACTGTTTCTCACATACGATTGTATACCAACTGCATAATTAAGTCTGGATTGAAAAAATATAAAGTACTGAGTCAATTGAACCTAGCAATGAATACTGTGGATATTGTGAGTGACTGACTGGAGGTTGCGAGAACAGAAGACACAAGAAGAGTGTGCCATCAAAATTCCTCCCCTGGACCAGCTCTCTGTAAGTGGGATTTATGTGAAAAAGCATGTAGGAATGTACAGTCCTCAGTCAAATGATACTCCATTGAAGCAAATGTACTTTTCCATTGCTTCCTTTGCTTCAGGAAATTAATAGAAGTTCTTAAGGTGTGTCTGTACATGTTTTTCTGTTATTTTTAGGTTTATATAGGAAAAATATACAAGAGTTTGAAATGGTAAAATTAAATCAGATTATTTAATTCTATGTTAGTATGCATCTTGTATACTCATTGAGCTATTTTACAATTTGCTATACTTTGTAAAACTGATAGTAATGTAAATAACTCCTTTCCAGAGAAAAGAAAATGAATGTTGGTCAATTAAAGTACACTTTATTATTTCTCCTGTAAAAATTGTCAATTTTGCTGAATTTTGCATGTTTCAGTATTACATTTATGCCAACATTCCTAATTGCCTATATATGGATATGAAAATTGGATGAGTTTTTGAACCACCTTATGACATCTTTTGTGTTCCTTCATTCTTGATCTAGTTAAATAAAATATTTGGCATGTCCTTATTTTATATTTTTACAATGACCATGATTTTTCTTTTTTAAAAAATTATCTTTTTATTGTCTCAGGATCTAGAAAAGCTCATCTCCATTTTATTTTATTCATTAATTTTTTCCAAATGAATTAAATGATGGGTTAAAGTATAACATGATAAGTAAAATTAAAATTTATAATAATCAAGGAAACAGAATTAATTTTAAGGAAGGATGGATGAAAAAAGTTTATTTGATCTTTGAAGTTACATCTTTTAATTTTCTCAAGAATAAGATATTTTTATTACCTTAACTCATTCAGAAATATATTTGATATCTTATGGACTGCTAACATGGAGATGCTAAATTCTTCAACTTGAGATAATCTGTCTTTACAAGAAATTTTCCAATATAATAATATTTTGATTAACAAATCTGACAGCTAAAACCTTTTTATTCCACAAGGATTATGTTTCCAATGGTATACATTCAAAATTGACAACTGTGTGCATTAATTAACCCAGGCTTCTTCCAACACAGATTTATCTGTATTGATAACTATCTTGCAAATTTGTTCTTACTTTCAATTCTATTGTCTACCACACTATTGTAATTTATTTTCAGATTTAGTCTTGATTACTATAATATTCACTCTTTAAAGTTAAAGGCTATGAATTTTTTGTAAGGTAAGTTCTCATGAAAGTGGTTGCTACAAAATACATTGAAAATTTTTGGTCTTTTTTTGTGAATACGATATTGCTTGTGACACATCAGCATATTTATATTTATTCATGGTTTTCATATGAATGAAATCCTAAGAGTTTTAATTCTTTGCTCTCTCTAAATCAATATTTTAATTGTAGTTGAGTTTTACCCTCATTCTTTACATTATGAGAGGTCATTTTTCTTTTGGAAGTTTCACAATGATCTCAGAATATCCTAACTTTAAAGTGAACATTTTATAGATAATTACATAGCAGGATATTTTTCTCCATATGGTTGTTAGATTCTGGTCTGAGTACATTCAAAATGCTGTAGTGGGGCAAATCTTATATACTGCCAAGTATATTTTCAATATAAAAACTGTCACTATTTCCATATAAAGAACTATTTAAGAAAGTGTCTATCTCAGATATAAATGGTTTTAATTTGAGTCTTGTGGTAGAAGTTATGACATATGCAAGACTTCTACAAGTCCACAGCAATTTATCTCTATTGTTTCATATTTTTATGATGGCTATTACTATTATCACTTTCCTAATCATTATTAGTTTAATTTCAAATAGTTAAGTACACAAAATCATACAAGGAAGAAAACATCCATTTAGAAACCAAGTTTCTCAGTCCTTTATGATTGATTCTATTTGCTTCAAAATTTATTTATTTTACACTATTATCTCTACTTGCCAAGGTTTCTCTTGTGCCTTTTTCTATATCTGCCAACCGTTTTTAATTTCATTAACTTTGTGTTTGTCATTCCTAGGTTTGTTTTCAATTTTTTTACTGGTGTAGGCACATATATTGCATCATTTTTAATGCATGAACTGTGTAGAAACAATATTATTCTTTAAATATCTTTTTGCAATTTTTCTAGTCAGATTCAGGCTAGTCTTTTTTTTTTCTTTTTTAAAAAAAGTTATTTACTTGAGAGGCAGAGTTACAGATAGAGGGGGAGATAGAGAGAAAGGTCTGCTATCCACTGGTTCACTTTCCATTTGGCCACAATGGTCAGAGTTGAGCTGGTCTGAAGTTAGGAGCCAGGATTTTCTTCCCTGCCTCCCACATGGGTGCAGTGGCTCAAGTACTGGAGCCACCTTTGACTGATTTCCCAGGCCATAAGCAGAGAGCTGAATCAGAAGCAGAGCAGCCGGGACTTGAACCGGCACCCATACGGGCTGCAGGCACCACAAGCGGAGGCTTACCTATTACACCACAGAGCCGGCTGCAGGCTAGTCTTGAAGTCTCTGCTTTTTGTGAAGTGATGTTTTACTTATTCACTTATTATGGCTCTGATAATTTATTTTTTTCATTTTTCTATTGGTTAATATTTAAATTACTGCTTTCTAAGCATTTTACAAATGATGCTATGGTAAACATTCATAGATATGTCTCTATGCGTATGTGTAAATAATTCTCAAGATTATAGATTTGGAAGCGAAATCATCAAGTACAATGTATGTATATCTGTGATTTAAGTTATCCCACATATCTTAGCTGTTGTTCCAGTACTTGGTGAGAGAGAGAAAGAGAGAGAGAGTAAGAGAGAGAAATGTTCCATCCACTGGCTCACTCCCCAAATGACTGCAACAGCCAGGGCTGTGCCACACTAAAGCCAGGAGTTAGGAGCACTGTCCTGGGCTCCCACACAGGTGGCAGGTGCCCAGGTATTGGGCCATCATCTACTACCTTCCCAGAAGCATCAGTAAGAAACTAGAATTAAAACCATTACTGATATGGGATGTTGGTGTCACAAGCAGTAACTTAAACTGCTGGGCCACAATGTTAGCACCATAATTATGCTCTTTTATTGAATGAAAATTTAAAACATGACATTATTTTGAATTTTTTCTTCTGATTCCTAAACGTAAATTAGTATGATTGAGATAAATATATAACTTTGGCTTTTTATCTGTATGGTTTAACACCTTTTTTGCTACTTAGAATACATTCACTGGTCTGAGTGAAAAAATGAGAGTTTTTTTTTTTTTTGACAGGCAGAATTGGACAGTAAAAGAAAGAGAGACAGAGAGAAAGGTTTTCCTTTTTCCATTTTTTTTTTGTTGGTTTAACCCCCAAGTGGCTGCTAAGGCCAGTGTGTTCTGGCCAGCGTACTGCACTGATCCGAAGCCAGGAGCCAGGTGCTTCCTCCTGGTCTTCCATGCGGGTGCAGGGCCCAAGGACCTGGGCCATCCTCCATTGCACTCCTGCGCCACAGCAGAGAGCTGGACTGGAAGAGGAGCAAGTAGGACTAGAAACCGGGTTATGGGTGCCGCAGGCAGAGGATTAGCCTAGTGAGCTGCAGCACAGGCCAGGATTTGTATTTAGTGCATATATTTTTCAGAACAAAAGAGTAGACATTACATGATATTTTATTTCCTCAATTTTTCTTCTAAAGTTTATGGAAATATTAATTTGAATTTACTGGAATATTCTGCCATCTTTTATTTAATTTGATCCATTTTTTTTAATTTAAACATGTGGCTGTTTACTATTTTTATGTGCAAACTTCCAAAATATTCTAATCAGATCTGAATGCTTGAACAACAATTACCAAAAACTTTCCTTCTGTTTAAGAGGAAATAAAAGTTGAATAATGACCGATGATAACATGGCTCATAAAAATATCATCCTGGCCACAAAACTGTAATTACTCAACTATTATATATATATGAAATATATATTATATTAATATATGTTATATATTATTATATATTCTATATTAAACTTTTATTAAAACTGAGTCTTTCCATCATATTTAAAATGTCATGTTCCACAGTCAAGTAGTTAAGGAAAAAATTTTCTATATGCAATTTTTGGCACACAAATTTAAGAACATAATTAAAACTAAACTAAATCTCTCTATACAGACATACCTATATAGATAGATGTACATGTCTCTAAATTCACATCAATACCTGGAATACCTGAGTTTTCAAGTTGTTGGTTTTCCAGATAGTGTGAAACATTTCTCATCCACTTGGTTAAGCACACAGCTGATCTAGAAAAAATAAGCTTGTTTGATGGATGCAGTCCCCAAAGATCAAGCCGAAGTCCTCAATAGGGTTAAAGTTGAACTTCAGAGTCTTCTTCTAAGTGGAGGTCAGTCTGTGCTGCAAGGAACGACTCCCATGTAGCAGGGCAGTGCTCATAGTAGTGGGTGTTCTCAGCCACATCAGTAAATGCTGACTGGGTATCATCCTACACATTCTGTCTACATTTTCCCAATCTGCTTTCAGGGCACTGTTTGCACATTCCACTTTGTCTCCAGGTTTTCCAGTCTCTTCTGTAAGCTCATCAACTGGATAGTTTGATCTTGAAGGGAACACCAATATAATCTGCCCTCCGTCTCCCTTGTCCAGATCAGTGTCGGCCTTTTTATAGGCCGAGTCCTCGACTTTAGAGTCCAGTTCTGCGTGTATTTGGTCTCTTCTCCCCATAACACCCATTGTTATTTCACTCTACAGCACCTACTCGTGTACCCCAGGAAACCGGGCTCTGGGTCCAGACATCCGTTTTCCAGGGGCCTCACAGCATTCATTGATGCAGCTGGCAACACCTTTTCTAGTGTCAACCAAATCCTCTTCTGACGCTGACCACAGCAGGGCAGAGGAGCTGTTGCCACCCAGGAAGGGGCTCTCCCTATTGGTGCCCTAAGGAGCAGCCCTGGTAAGCCCTCCATCCCTATTTTATATATATTTATATCTATGAATAAGTATTTATGTATAAAGTAATACAAAAGAACTAAGTACCCTGTTTGGGATCAAAAGGACACATGGTATCAAATGATTTTATAAATCATATGGTTTTCCTCCCTGTCATTAAAAACTACACAAAATTACTTTGCTTTGTGTAGGACAGAACTGAGTAAAAAAAATCAAAGCCTGGTTTTTCTCTCTAGTTTAAAATAAAAGCATAGAGTATATCTTTTTATATTTAGCAGAAACCTATATTTTTAAAATTTATCTAAAAGTAGTGTATATTAATCATCACTTCTAAAATCTTTCCTTACTCTTTCAGAAAGAAATATGTGGTTCCTCCTTTTTCCCCTCCAAGAAGGGAAGGGAAAATTTCAATAACTATATGACCACAATTAATCAGTTATCATTTGATCCTCCCATTTCCTGGATATCCAATCTACTTATTTTTTCATCTATTTATTTAGTGTCAGACTAAAATATGACCAAGTCCCTATGCAACCCACATCTACCTACACAAAGACAAACACATAGTTTATTTCTACGTCTTTTTCATTTTCTTCTCAACCATAACACTTGAATGAAATTACTACTGTGGAAGGCACTGATGATCTCTTCATTGCAAAATTAGTAGACTTACAACCAAAATTATATTTGATTTCTCTCTAACACTTAATAATACCTTGGAGATCACTACTCCACACTCAACACAAAAATTTTCATCTTGGCTTCCATGACTCAATTATTGACTGTTCTGCACTATGGTGAATCTCTTTTGTTTGCTTAGATCCTAAAGGTTGGGTACACATATCATTCTGCCATTAAAATTTTTTCTTTTCTGGATCCTTCCATGGATCATTTTATTCTCTAAAATGGCATTATCTTTTCTCTACATGTTTGTGTATCCAAAATCTGTGTCTCTGGCTTTGACTCTGTTTTTGTAGCATGCTCTTATTTTCAAGACACTTTCTTTCCCCTTGGATTTTGGCATGGTGATGGATTTAAAAAACACCCCCGAGTTAAGTGATTGACTCAAGAAACACTTTATTTGTTTGTGATTCTGCAGTTAGGTCTGAGCTCTGTTGGGCAGTGCTTCTGGTACTGCTAGGATCTACTCCTCTTCATTTAACACATTGGTTAGCCGAGGTTTGGGATCAGCTGGGATTCTGAGGTGACTGGGCTTTTCTCCTCCTGTGCACGTCTCAGACTCCTTTGCCTCACAGGTAACAATAGTGGCTGTTCTCAGAGGACAATGACAGCAACCTGAATACTGAACCTTTCTCTCCATCCAAACTGGTCATTAGTCCAATTGATTTTACTTAAGAAATGTGTCTAAATGCTGCCCTCTTTGCTCAGTGCTCAGTAACTTCCTTACTTCATTTTTCAAAAATTCTCATTTGAAATATTTACACATTTAATTCTTCTTCTATTTAAGAATAAACCACAAAATATTTAGTAAATCTATTGCATTTTTAGTTACTTATTACATTTTTCATGTTCAGGTTTTCAGTGGGGTCTGATTTCTTAAAATCCCTATGTTTAGGAATCAGGAATATTCATTTTTAAATACCCCATATGATCAAAATAAGCCCTAACACTAAAGGATTACTCCTTTAGTCCATTGCAAGATACTTTCTTTTTCATGTAATTTTGCTTTTCCTAAAAAGGACTTAACCCAATATGTTCTTGTCAACTTTTAGATGCAATGCAAACTACAACATTGTCAATGTTGCTTAAAGCTTCTTATAATTTTAGCTTATATTTCTATAATAGTCCTTATATATTTTCCAGTTTCTAATACAGCGTCTTCAAGTATATGGTTTAATGTTCTTTAACTAATGAAAATTCATTCATTCATTGAGGCCAAAGCACTTTGGGTTCTTACTACTTCAAAGAAATCTTACTGAATCCATGATATGTGTCAGACACTCTTCTAATATTTGATGCTCAGGAGAGTACAAGATAAATAATAAATACAAATGGATAGAGTCATATTCTTACAGGGATGATAGGAAACTATTCAAGTAAAATGCTTAATCAATAAGTTAACCTCAATAATGGGAAATATATTTAGTGGTACAGTAGAGTGAGAAATGGAAACAGAGGTAATGATTATAGCATACAGGATGGTTCAAGGGAAGTTTCTTAGAAAAGGAATTATTTAAGCTGAGACCTCAAAAATGCTAGAGGTGAGACATTTAAGGTCCCAGGAAAGAGAGTGTCAGTTGTAAGAATCTGAAACAACATTTGCCTCTTAGCAATTTTAATGAAGAATTTCACTTCTTCAGAGCATTAAGAAATGCATACTAAGAAGTCATTCTTAAAACGTTTAATAATGCTTCTTATATTATCTAGAGTTGAATTTTTAAACTATTAGATTAAGTGCATTCCAAACTGATTGGGATAATAGTTTATTCTAATTATTTGGTTTTCAGTGAGGCAGGTGGAGAAAAATAGGTTGAGGGGAGATTGATACAAATAGAATATTGCTACCTAATATTCTATGTGTCTTCTTTGCCTAAATACTTAAGAATACTGATTCTCCCCATTTAAAAACAAAATTCATGTAGCTACTTTTGTGGCCTTTGGGTTATACCACAACTTGTGATGCCAGCATCCCATATTAGATTGCTAGTTTGTCTTGGCTTCTCTGCTTCCAATACAACTCCTTGCCAATTGTGCCTTGAAAGGTACTTGGTTGCCAAAGTACCTGGGATTCTTCTGCCCATGGGGACCTGCATGAAGTCCTGGCTCCAGGCTTCTGCCTGGCCTAGCCCTGGCTTCTGCAGCCCTTTGGTAAGTGAATCAGAGGATGGGAGGTTCTCTCTCTTTCTCTCTCTTTCTCTCTCTCTCTCTCTCTCTCTCTCTCTCTCTCTCTCTCCACTTCTCTTTCACTCTTCCTTTTGCACAAATAAGTGTTTAGAAATATTTCTCTGTGTTCTAGCAAACTACTACAAACAGTGGCTTAAAGTCAGCATACATGACCTTACAAGAGTGTAGGTCAGAATACTGGTGCAGGTTCAACAGCCTAATCTCAAAAGCACCAGCACCCTGAATTCTTTCTTCATGATCTCAGAGAACTTACATTTCTTTAACCATTCCAGCTTCTATATGCATGCCACATTCCTTGCCTCATGATCACCTTTCTCTATCTTTAAAACTATTGCAAGTTGTGGGGAACTGCAGGCTGGCCACCTGTGGGAACCTCCTCATTTTTGTATCTACATAGCTTGCAGCAATCGGTGGACCACAAGTCATACGAAAACAACCAAGTTGAAACAGGATGGACTCTGCATAAACAACTAGGAGGAACCAGGTGAAACAGATGAAACAGGATGGACTCTGCATAAACAACTGGGAGGAACCAGGTGAAACAGATGAACTTTCGACCCGAGGCTATACGTGCCCTTTCATCTGATTGGACGACATTAGCATAAACTGCAGGTGAAGAGAACCGCTATTGGCTGTGGAGCACATGCTCCATGGGACTTGGGATATAAAGGGACATTGGGATCTGGGTGGGGGGTGGCCCCTCCTCCTCTTTTCTCCTCTCCCCTTGCCCTTTCCTTCTGTCTCCACGAATAAAGTTCCTTGAGAAGCGAGAAACAGTGACCGTGTCGTGACTGTGTTGGATCCTCGCTGGCGAGGGTTCGACACAAGTTGATTCCTTCTTATGTCACAGAACTTGTACTTGCTTTTCGTGGGCAGATCTCAGACCCACAGGGGTAGGATTCCTGACTTGTAAGGATTTGTGATTGATTTGTATTTATCCCAGTAGTCCAGGTTAATCTCATTATCTCAAGATTTCAACAATTTCATCTGTAAAGAATCTTTTGTCAGATTAGGTAATAAATTAAAATTATTGAGATTAAGACATATGTCTACAGGGAGCGACTATTCGCCCTGCTACACACAGACTTCCTTGCGCAAGGGCTAGCTGTGTGGCAAGGTGTGGTACCTCTTTAGCTAATAGAGTAGCACTTCTAGGAAAGACAGTATATAGGAAAACACACCAGGGGGTTTCATGGACTGTTTCTGCTTGATCCTGCACCACTGTGCTTTCTAAAACATGACCAAATAAATGAAACCTTTAAGAACAGATAGAGGGCCTAGCGCAGTAGGGTAGTGGGTAAAGCCACTGCCTGCAGTGCCGGCATCCCATATGGGCGTCAGTTAAAGACCCGGCTTCTCCACTTCCAATCCAGCTCTCTGCTGTGACCTAGGAAAGCAGTAGAAAATGACCCAAGTCCTTGGGCCCCTGCACCTATGTGGGAGACCCAGAAGAAGCTCCTGGTACCTGGCTTGAGATCAGCAGAGCTCCTGCCATTGCAGCCATTTGAGGAGTGAGACAGCAGATGGAACACATCTTTTCTCTCTCTCTCTCTCTCTCTCTCTCTCTCTCTCTCTCTCTCTCTCTCTCTCTCTTTCTCTTAGTCTGTCTCCATTGTTCTGCCTTTCAAATCAGTTAATCAATCTTAACAAGGAAGAAAAAAAGTGTAGATTTTTATTGTGACTAAATGGAAAATATACTGGATGAGTTTCAACCTAGTACTTGGCTAAAATCTCTATGATGTACTGTTATTATTTACACTATTAGAAGCTAAGAGTTGTAAGCTCTTTTCCTGCACTCAAAACTTCTATGAGTTTTACATATATTAGTTTATTTAACTTCATAACAACTCTTAAATAGGACTTTTCTCTCCATTTTACATATGGAAAACAAATGTTTAAACATTAAAGAAAGTTATTCATTGAAGGATAGAAGACAATGGTAGAGTCAGGATTTGAAATTAACTTTCAAAATCTATAAGACTCAATTTGTGGCTGAAAATATAATCTATAATGGAAAATTCTCCCATAGCTACATAAGAAGACACGCATTTTCACAGCAGACTCATAGAATGGCAGACGTCCTAAACAGCAATCCAGCCTCAGAATCAGCCCTTAACTTAAGGCATTCAGATCTGGCTAAAAAGCCCTTGAGAGTATTTCAGACATGGAAAGCCAAGACACTCTGTCAAAAAAAATGACCTAAATGAAAGATTTCTGTGAGTGAGATCCCAGCAGAAAGAATGTGCCATCAAAGAAGGAGGTACCTTTCTCTGAAGGGAGGAAAGAACTTTCACTTTGACTATGGCTTTGTCAAATTAGGATCAGAGTTGGGGAACTCAAGAGGCTTGCATAGCCTTGGCAGCTCATGACAAGAGCCTCGAGTGATTACTGATGCCATAAACAAGAGTCTCAATTGTTAAATCAACAACAGGAGTCACTGTGCACTTACTCCCCATGTGGGATCTCTGCCCTTAATGTGTTGTGCTATGTGAACTAACAGTATAACTAGTACTCAAACAGTACTTTACACTTTGTGTTTCTGTGTGCATGCAAACTGACAAAATCTTTACTTAGTATATACTAAATTGATCTTCTGTATATAGAGATAATTGAAAATGAATCGATGTGAATGGGATGGGAGAGGGAGTGGGAGATGGGAGGGTTGCAGGTGGGAAGGAGGTTATGGGGGGAAATAGTCACTGTAATCCAAAAGCTGTACTTTGGAAATTTATATTTATTAAATATTAAAAAAGAAGACATGTATTATAAAGGCAGAGTCAAACACATAAACACACACAGAGAGAGAGAGAGAGAGAGAGAGAGAGAGAGTGTTTATCCACTGGTTCATTCTTCAAATGCTTACAATAGCCAAAACTGGACCAGGCTGAAACCCAGAACCAGGAACTCCATCAGGGTCTCCTATGTGAGTTGCAGAGGCTCAGGCACTTGCCCCATCCTTCATTCACTGCCTCTGAGGACACATCAGCAGAAATCTGGGTCAAAAGCAGGGTAACTGGAACTTGAACTCACAAATAGCAGCTTAACCTGTTGTATCACAATGTCTGCCCCAAACAATAGCTTTTCTTAATCTCTCTTTTGTTTCTAGTTGATTTATTTTTGCAGAAAAAGATTCAAATACCTATCTCATTTCCTTCTATGTATATTCTTTTTCTCTGTTGTTACTATGAAAATTTCAATTAACATTTTAAAGTTATAAATCTCTAATGTGAGTTTGTACCAACTTATTTTTTTTATTTTTTTTTGACAGGCAGAGTGGACAGTGAGAGAGAGAGACAGAGAGAAAGGTCTTCCTTTACCGTTGGTTCACCCTCCAATGGCCGCTGCAGCCTGCACACTGCAGCTGGTACACTGTGCTGATCTGAAGGCAGGAGCCAGGTGATTCTCCTGGTCTCCCATGAGGGTGCAGGGCCCAAGCACTTGGGCCATCCTCCACTGCACTCCCGTGCCACAGCAGAGAGCTGACCTGGAAGAAGGGCAACCGCGACAGAATCCGGTGCCCCAACCGGGACTAGAACCCGGTGTGCCGGGGCCGCAAGGTGGAGGATTAGCCTATTGAGCCACGGTGCCGGCCATACCAACTTATTTTTATTACTGCACTAAAGCTCTCCTCATTTACAATTCTACCTACCCTTTTCAAGTTTTGATGTAACAGAATTACATTTTGTATATTTGTATCCAAAAAACACAGTTAATAAATTTTAGTGCATTAGTCTCTTTATGTAGACAGAAAATTAAATTATGAGTCTTTATTATAATAAACTAGCTTTTATGACTGCCCATATGTTTTTCTCTATTGATATATTTATTTATTCTTATGGCATTGAGTTCCCAGTATCCCTCTACTTCTACCTGCGGGGTTCCCTTTAGCATTTCACACAATTGGTGGTGACATACTCCCTCAAGTTTTTTTTTTTTTTTAAGATATATTAATTTATTTGAAAGGCCCAGCTACAGAGGTAGAGGTAAAGAAAGAGAGAGCAGGGTCTTCCATCCACTTGTTCATTCCCCAAATAGCCGCAATGGCCGAGCTGTGCTGATCTGAAGCCAAGAACCAGGAGCTTCTTCTGGGTCTCCCATGTGGGTGCAGGGGCCCAAGCACTTGGGCCGTCTTCTATTGCTTTCCCAGGCCATAGCAGAGAGCTGGTTTGGAAGTAGAGCAACTGAGACTGGAACCAGTGCCCATATGAAATGCTGGCACTGCAGGTGGTGGCTTTACCCATTATGCCACAGTGCCACCCTCTCCCTCAGATTTTATTTATCTAATAATGTGCTAATTTGTTCATCATTATTGAATAATAATTTTATACATACAAGATTATAGACTGACAGTTTTTCTTTTAGCACTTGTTGACCTTAGTCCACTGCATTCTCATCTTCAAATAAGAAATGTGCTGATGATCTTATTGTGATGTCACTGAACTGTTGCTATTTTCAAGATAATTTCTTTCTCTTTCAACAACTTGATTAAAATGTCTTGATATGGATTTATTTATTTATTGTTATAAAGTTAAGTAAACTAATGTCTAAAACTCACAGCAGTTTTGGGTGCAGGGAAAGAGTTCACTATTCTTAGCTTTTAATAATATTAATAACAGTGAATCATAGAGATTTTATCCAAGTTGTAAGTTTAGTCTCACCCAGGATATTTTCCATTTAGTCACAATAAAGCAATAAAATATATGCTTTTTTCTGCCATTTTTGATTGACTGATTAAATGATTTGAAAGGCAGAGCAATGGAGCCAGAATGAGAGACAGAAAAGAGAGAGAGAATCATTGACCTGCTCGTTCACCCCCCAAATGGTCCAAAGAGCCACGTTAGAATGTGTTGTGCTTTGCCAGTGTTGACACTCATGTCTTTCACTGGGAAATTTCTGTCCATTATTTCTTCAACACTCTCTCTGCTCCTCTCTCTTGTTCACTCCCTCAATACGTGTGTGGGTCTGCTTGGCAGAGTCCTCGGATCTCTAACCTTTCTTCATTCTCAGTCCATCCCTCAAATTAACCATTTCAATCTTTTTGTCTTAAACGTATATGACATTTTCTTCAGCCTACTCAAATAACCCTCTAAATCCTTCTAGCCATTTGGTCATATGGTTAGTGTAATTTTGAACTATAGAATTATTTATGACTTCCTTTGAATTCTACCTTTATTTATATTTCTATACTATTCATGCATATTCATACATTAGATTCTTGACATTTTTCCTGTTTTCCTTGAGTTCTTTGAGCATTTTTAGGATCATTGTTTTATAGTATTTGTGTACTGTCTGCCATTGGTCTTATTCATGGACAGCTTCTTATTTATTTATTTATTTATTTATTTATTTGACAGGCAGAGTGGACAGTGAGAGAGAGACAGAGAGAAAGCTTCTTTTTCTTTTTCTTTTTGTTTGTCATCTAAATGGCCCATATTTTTCCATTTCTTTGTATGTCTTGTGATTTTTGGAAATCTGAATCAAACAATGTGGTGACTTCAGAAATATAATCATTCCCTAGGGATTTCTATTTTTTAATTTTACTTTCTGATATTCGTAGTCTGTCTCGATGCCAAAGATGAACCTAAGGTGTAAATGTAATGCCTTAGGTTTTCTCTGATCTGCATTTCTATATGCATGCATGGTTAGTTTTTAATATTCCTTGTACAATCATTCATTTTGCGAGTCATCATCCTTAATGATCAGCTCTAAAAAATAAAAGAAAATGAGTAAAATCAAGGAAGCAAAGGCATTAGCCCTTTAACTCCTCTGCACTTTAGCCACAGAGGAAGAGTTCACCATTGGGAAGGAAGAGAGCTGTATGTGAGCAAAAATTGCTCCCTGCCTCTTCAAACCTCTGTGATCAGAAGCAGGAATGACGAGAACACAAACCCCACTATTTGAAAGGCAAGGTCCTTGTCACCATGTAACCTCTCCAGGAGCACATGCCTGGTTCCATGCCACCAAATGTGAGGGAGGGAATGATAACAACTGCTGTGCTAAGTTCAAGCAAAATTAATTTCGATTTACTGGTAATCTTTACCTTGGAAAGTGAAAGCTCTTCACAGTCTTGAGTTCTGAAATAGTCACACCAGGATAATTCTGCCTGTACAACTGTTATCAAAGTGAGAAGAAAGATTTCTGGTATTTCTTACTGTGTCATCTTCTTAGAATCATGCTGCTAAACAGTTATTTTTAAAAAGCTATTTGGAGGACCTGGATTACAAAATATAGAGAAAATATTGCCTAGGATTAGAAAATTAGATTAAAAGCAGAAATGTACAATGTCAAAAACAGTACAAATAACTTACTCTGAATTTAATCTCAGGATTATGTGTATTTTTCAAGATTGATTACATCCAGCATAAGGCAGAATCCCATCAATTTAACATTTTGAATAACTAAGATCAGTCATATTTAAGGTATTATAGTCACAATAGATTTACAATGAAAAGTAAAGATATTAACATCATACTTTATATGAATTTTCAATATGAATCATAAGATTTGTTTTTATTTGCATCTGTATGTTTGTTATGTTTTGTCTGTGATATGATTTGCTTTTGTTCCTAAATCAGTTAAGTTTAATATTTAGAGGATGAATATTTAGTTTTAAAAGTCTGATAGATTAAATACAGTATAATAAATAAGCTTAATATGTTTGAATCAGTGTTTAAATAATAAATGATTGCAAGCATGATTCTTAAAATGTTACATGCAGAAACACAAAATATTAATTCTACCATACCCAACCCTTTGAATAGGAGCCCCATTTGGTCTGGGTCGCAGCTTGTCCCTTTAATTTGGAAAGTAACTGCTTGATTTGTCATGTACCACAGGTAAGAAACAGGTGCAATAACATCAGTTTGGTGTCTCCCCACTCTCATACAGTCATCCCACAGAGGTCAATTAAATAACAGGATAGATGTGACATTTAGGTAAAAATAATCTCAGACTGTTTAAGATTCAACTAATTTTTCCTTTTTTCTTAAACTCTACTATCATTTTTGTATTGACTTAAGAAAACTATTTGTTAAAAACAAAAGTTGTCTTTCTGTCTATGGTATAATGCTAAATTATCAGTGTGTACTTTCTTTGACCTGCACATTAAATATATGCATATACTTCATTTTATTGGTGACTGATATATATTAAAATGGGATTTGTTAATTTATTCTAGCATGCACAATGATGATAAAGGTTACCTTAACAGCTAACAGCTTTCCAGCAATGTTTCCTATTAAAATAGATCTGCCTTATTCACTGAGCTGTGAAACTCAGTAGGTGAAAACACCATATGCCTCTGAAAAGACCACTTTGGAAATCTCTGGAAAGCAGGCAGGTATTTTCGCTTTTGAAGTATTTGATTTCATTAAACAAAAGTGATAGTTAATTTCACAATTAAATTTTGAAAATTATGGCCCCAGGCGAGCATTTAGTGTAAAATTTAAGATGCCACTTGGGATGCTCACATTCCACATCAGAGTACCTGGGTTTGAGTCACAACTCCACTCCCAATGCCATCTTCCTGTCAATGTGCACCCTTGGAGGTGGCAGCTGATGATCCAAGTACTTGGATCCCTGAAACCTACATGGATGGAGTTATAGGCCTAGCATTGAGCCTGTATCCTCCCTGACTGTTGTGGGCACTTAGGAAGTGAAGAAACAGATGGAAAGTCTCTATCTATCTGCTTTTCAAATAAGACAAATACATAAATATTTAAAAATAAGAAAAAGATCATCTTGAGTGACATCTTCTTAATTGGTCTATTTGTGTGATTTTAGTATATATACATATATTATTACTTTAAACACTGCCAGTGAATTTTATTGTGCTGACATTCTGAATCAAAATTTCTAAAAGATATGAAGGATTTATTTTGCATTTACACTGTCCCAAAGAAGTAACAACCTTTGCATTCTTTTAAATGCACGTATTCCACAGATTGCATTTATATGTTTGAGTTATATTGAAAAGTAACACAACTTGGCTGCCTTAAGTAACAGAAAATTGGCTGCTATATCCAGAACTTTGAAATCAAGGTACTGGCAGTTTTCTTTTTAGGGTAGTAAGAGAAGGATCCAGTTTAGGGCTTTCTGCTTGGCTTATCGAGAGCTATCTTCTCCCCATCTCTCTTTACATGTAAAATCACTCAGTGTGTATACATGTCCCCAAACTCTTTCCCTTTTCATAAGGGCACTGGTCATTGGATTAAAATCCACTGAATTGTGTCATTTTAACTTGGGAATCTCTATAAGAACCATCTTTTACAAATAAGGTCCTATTATGAATTACTGAGATTTATTGCTTCAAAGAATGTACTTAAACATGGATACATTTAATCCAATGAATAGCAGTAGTAAACAAATTAAATTATTATTGAATGCTTTAAAAGAATTGTTGTCTTATTTTATAAAAATAGGCATCATTATTTCTTTCTTTAAGAATTTTGTTTTAACTGGTTAACAGTCTTTCTATAGGGCTAAAGGCTAAGCAAAAATATATTAAATTGCACTTGTCTATATAGATAATTCTCTCCATTTTACTTTTAGGCCATCAATTTCAAGGGTGAAATTATAAATGTAAATGTTAATACACACACACATACCCTGTATATATTACATGATCACATTTTTCACTTTACCACAAGAAAATATTTTTGACGTATTTTGTTATTGGTTAATAACAAAAGTTAAAAAAATTACCAATTTTGGAAAAATACTAGGAAGCATTTAAAAACATTAATATATGTGAATCAAGGTAAATTAAGAAATATGTTATCTTTTAAGGAAATCATTCTTAGTATTTTAGAAGCATAAAACATTTAAATATTGCTATCGCTATTATTCATGCCAATGCTACATACTTGCAGATGAAAACGATTTATTGATGAATTGCAAGTCTTTCTTTTAAATAGAAGGGTTAGAATGATTATCAACTAAAACTACAATGACAAATATTCCAGGTATAATATCAAAAATATAGATAATTCTGTACTAGAATGCAACTTACCCAGTTTTCATTTTCATACAAGCCATGCTTGAAAACTTTTATATTCTCTTACAATTACAGTTGTTGTTCTCATTGAATTTATAAAGATCTAATTTATTTGCTACTTTAAAAAATAATATAGTTGAACATAGTTAAAACAATTTATGTAATTATTCTATCTACACTTTAAGATATCACAAATGGCTTACTTTTCTTTATTTTTTACCTATTATTCCCAATGTATCTTCCCAGATTTAGGCACCTACATTTTCTAGAGCAGAAAGCCTTAGTGCACACTGCAAGATTAAGTCAGCTCCATGAGATTCTGGACCCCCAGATTTTCTCTATTGATCAGCTCACTCGGTTCCATATTAGTAAACAGAAAACTGATCAGCCAGCAGCAGGTCTTCCAGATGAATAGACACAGGACAACATCTCTATGTGAACTGTAGTGCTCAGTGCCATTCCTCATCTTGGACAATTCCACAGGGTGAGATCTTTAAAAAATTATCTTCCAAGACCTAAGACTCAAGAGGAGGATTTTAGTAAATGCCATTAGTAGAGTAAAATTCAGGTTTAGAAATACATTTTTTAAAACAGACAATTACATTGCTTTTTAATTTGAATAATTTACTTTGGTTTGCAGGTTGTGTTGTGATATTCTAAAAATGAGAAGATATTGACAAAATGCCTTTCAAAACTTAGTATTTTATAACTTGTGTCTTTTATATGTCTTATAATCAAGATAATATTGGCAAGTTTTTACTTAGACCAGGAAAGTTCACTTTCAGAATAAACATGATTTTTCAAGCTAAGACAGTGAGAACAAAGAACTGAGAAGCCTGTGCAGGAAAGTGGAAACTCAAATTGTTCAGAAAACTTCTCTCAGACTCTATAAACATTTGAGAACCATTTTCCATAAATCAGAGGTAGTGACCACTATTTAATGCATCAATAAAACTACTGGGAAAGTAGTCCTTTCCTCTCATTTTCTGAAAGTCTTTGAATTTGGCTCTACAATACATTGCTATTGTATATTTAAAATTTTCTTTTATATATCTGTCTTCCTCAAAGCATCTGTAGTTTTACACTGTGAAAATAATATCCTTAGTACCTCTGCTTCAGAGTTTGATGTACATAAAATATTTTCAAAATGAGGAGGCCGTGGTGCGTTGTGTTTAGGTGCCACTTGGAATACTGTTATCCTGTATCTGAGCGGCAGGTTGAGTCCCAGCTGCTCCTCTTCTGATACTGTGTCTGAGAAGGAAGGCCACGATTGTCCAAGTGCTTGGGCATCTGCCACCCAGGTGTGAGACTAGGATGGAGTTCCGGGCTACTGGTTTTGGCCTGACCCAGACACTTGGCTGTTGTAGCCATTTGGGAATGCACCAGTGAATGGAAGGCCTCTCTCTTTGTCTTGCCCTCTCTCTCTGTATTCTGCCTTTCAAATAAATTAGTAAATAAAGTCTTAATAAAATATAGAAGCCAGAGCTGGCATTGTGGTACAGTGACGCCAGCATCCCTTATGGGTGCTGGTTCCTGCCCTGGTGGTTCCATTTCTGATCCAGCTTCTTGCTAAAGCATCTGGGAATGCAGTGGAAGATTGTCCAAGTGTTTTGTGGGAGATCAAATGAAGCCCCTGGGGCCTGGCTTCAGCTTGGCCCAAAGCTAGCTGTTACAGGTATCTGAGGGCTTAAGCAGTGGATGGAAGATCTCTCTCTCTCTCTCTCTCTCTCTCTCTCTCTCTCTCTCTCTCTCCCTCTTTCTCTGACTTACAAATAAATAAATAACTCTTTTTTAACTTTTATTTAATGAATATAAATTTCCAATGTACAGCTTATGGATTACAATGGCTTTCCCTTCCCATAACTTCCCTCCCACCCGCAACCATCCCCTCTCCCGCTCCCTCTCCCTTTCCATTCACATCAAGGTTCATTTTCAATTCTCTTTATATACAGAAGATCAATTTAGTATGTATTAAGTAAAGATTTCAAGAGTTTGCACCCACATAGAAACACAAAGTGAAACATACTGTTGGAGTACTAGTTATAGCATTCAATCAAAATGTACAGCACATTAAGAACAGAGGTCAGCAACATCGCAGGCAGAACTGTAAATTTCTTGTTAGAGATGCCACCTGCCTTTACCTGGCCAGCTCTCCTCCCAGGCCAGCCAAGTAATGAAAGTCAACAGAGTGCCTTCCCCTAGGAGGTTCACACCTCCCTTAGGATATACCCCTTGTGAAGAGATAGATAGGCCTGGGCCTCTGAATTTACAAGGCCTAAAGCCCACCAGATTATTATCAAGCCCCTTCTATCAGGTTCTATTTGCCTCTCAATCAGAAAACTTAATTGTAGCTTAGACAGCACCTTTCTTAGCTCCTCTAATAGTGACTCTGTCCTTTGTTCTAGACCCTGTCTAGTACACTTGGGCCTCATTCCTTTGTAATTATAACCTCTACCACCAATGGCTCTACTCCCAACCTGTGTACTGATGGTCCTCTTCCCCACTTAATGCTGTATAATTGTTCAAACCTAGTAAATGCCACTCTTAGGATCATTGGCTACTATCCTCACCCTGTCTTTTATGACCTTGTCTAAATATGATCAGAGTCGGCAAACTTGGAGGGCTTCCATAGCCTTGGCAACTCATGACGACAGCCTAGGATGGTTACTGGCGCCATAAACTAGAGTGTCAATTTATTGGGTCAACAACAGGAGCCACTGTGCACTTGCTCCTCATGTGAGATCTCTGTCCTTAATGTGCTGTACATTGTGATTTAATGCTCTAACTAGTACTCAAACAGTATGTTTCACTTTGTGTTTCTATGTGGGTGCAAACTGTTGAAATCTTTATACTAAATTGATCTTCTGTATATAAAGAGAATTGAAAATGAATCTTGATGCAAATGGAAGGGGAGAGGGAGCGGGAGAGGGGAGGGTTGCGGGTGGGAGGGAAGTTATGGGAGGGGGAAGCCATTGTAATCCATAAGCTGTACACTGGAAATTTATATTCATTAAATAAAAGTTTAAAAAAAAAGATTTCTTTGTAGATTCTGGTTATCAACCCTTTATCTGTAGTATAGTTTGCGAATATTTTTTCCCATTCTGTGGGTTGCCTCTTCACTTTCCTGACTGTTTCTTTTGAAGTGCAGAAACTTCTCAATTTGATGCAATCCCAAATGTTAATTTTGGTTTTGACTGCCTGTGCTGTTGGAGTATTTTCCAGGAAGTCTTTGCCTGTGCCTATATCTTGCAGGGTGTCTCCAATGCTCTCTAATAATTTGATGGTTTCGGGTCGTAGATTTAATTCTTTAATCCATGTTGAGTGAATTTTTGTGTAAGGTGATAGGTATGGGTCTTGCTTCAAGCTTCTGCACGTGGAAATCCAATTTTCCCAGCACCATTTATTGAATAGACTGTCCTTATTCCAGGGATTAGATTTGGATCTTTGGTCAAATATAAGTTGGCTGTAGATGTTTGGATTGATTTCTGGTGTTTCTATTCTGTTCCATTGGTCTATCCATCTGTTTCTGTACCAGTACCATGCTGTTTTGATAACAACTGCCCTGTAGTATGTCCTGAAATCAGGTATTGTGATGCCTCCGGCTTTGTTTTTGTTGTCCAAGATTGCTTTGGCTATTCGAGGTCTTCTGTGTCTCCATATGAATTTCAGTATCATTTTTTCCAGATCTGAGAAGAATGTCTTCGGGATCTTGATGGGTATTGCATTGAATGTATAAATTGCTTTTGGGAGAATAGACATTTTGATGATATTGATTCTTCCAATCCATGAGCATGGAAGATTTCTCCATTTTTTGGTATCCTCTTCTATTTCTTTCTGTAAGGTTTTGTAGTTTTCATCGTAGAGATCTTTAACGTCCTTGGTTAAGTTTATTCCAAGGTATTTGATTGTTTTTGTAGCTATTGTGAATGGGATTGATTTCAGAAGTTCTTCTTCAGCTGTGGCATTGCCTGTGTATACAAAGGCTGTTGATTTTTGTGCATTGATTTTATATCCTGCTACTTGGCCAAACTCTTCGATGAGTTCCAGCAGTCTCTTAGTAGAGTTCTTTGGGTCCCCTAAATAAAGAATCATATCATCTGCAAAGAGGGATAGTTTGAGTTCGTCCTTCCCGATTTGTATCCCTTTAATTTCTTTTTCTTGCCTAATGGCTCTGGCCAAAACTTCCAGAACTATATTGAATAGCAGTGGTGAGAGAGGGCATCCCTGTCTGGTACCAGATTTCAGTGGAAATGCTTCCAACTTTTCCCCATTCAATAGGATGTTGGCCGTGGGTTTTTCATATATTGCTTTGATTGTATTGAGGAATGTTCCTTCCATACCCAGTTTGCTTAGAGTTTTCATCATGAAAGGGTGTTGTATTTTATCAAATGCTTTCTCTGCGTCTATTGAGAGAATCATATGGTTTTTCTTCTGCAGTCTGTTAATGTAGTGTATTACGTTGATTGTTTTGCGAATGTTGAACCATCCCTGCATACCGGGGATGAATCCCACTTGGTCTGGGTGGATGATCTTTCTGATGTGTTGTTGCATTCTGTTGGCCAGAATTTTATTGAGTATTTTTGCATCTATGTTCATCAGGGATATTGGTCTGTAATTCTCTTTCAATGTTGCATCTCTTTCTGGCTTAGGAATTAGGGTGATGGTGGCTTCATAGAAAGAATTTGGGAGGACTCCCTCTTTTTCGATTGCTCTGAATAGTTTGAGAAGAATTGGAGTTAGTTCTTCTCTAAATGTCTGGTAGAACTCAGCAGTGAATCCATCTGGCCCTGGGCTTTTCTTTGTTGGAAGGGCCTTTATTACTGTTTCAATTTCTGTGTCAGTTATTGGTCTGTTTAGGTTTTCTATGTCTTCCTGGCTCAATTTAGGGAGGTTGTATGTGTCCAAGAATCTGTCCATTTCTGATAGATTTCCTGTTTGCTGGCATACAAATCCTTGTAGTAATTTCTGATGATTCTTTTTATTTCTGCGGCGTCTGTTGTTACGTTTCCCTTTTCATCTCTGATCCTATTGATTTGGGTCTTTTCTCTTCTTTTTTTAGTGAGTTGGGCCAATGGGGTGTCAATTTTGTTTATTTTTTCAAAAACCAGCTCCTCGTTTGGCTGATTTTTTTGTAATGTTTTTTTGGATTCAATCCTGTTTATTTCTTCTCTGATTTTAATTATTTCTTTTCTCCTACTGGGTTTGGGTTTGGTTTGCTGCAGATTTTCTAGATCCTTGAGATGACTTGAAAGCTCATCTATTTGGTGCCTTTCCAATTTCTTGATGTAGGCACCTATTGATATAAACTTTCCTCTTAACACTGCTTTTGTTGTATCCCATAGGATTTGGTATGTTGTGCTGTTATCCTCATTTACTTCCAGAAAATTTTTGATTTCTCTTTTAATTTCTTCTATGACCCATTGTTCATTCATGAGCATGTTGTCCAATCTCCATGTGTTTGCACGTGCTCTAGGGATTCCTGAGTTGCCAATTTCCAATTTCATTCCTTTGTGGTCTGAGAAGCTGCATGGTATGATTCTAATTCTTTTGAATTTGCTGAGACTTGCTTTATGGCCTAGTATGTGGTCAGAACAGAGGTCCCACACAAGGAGCAAGTGCACAGTGACTCCTGTTGTTGACCCAAAAAATTGACACTCTAGTTTATGGCGCCAGTAACCACCCTAGGCTCTCGTCATGAGTTTCCAAGGCTATGGAAGCCTTCCAAGTTCACCAACTCTGATCATATTTAGACAAGGTCATAAAAGACAGGGTGAGGATAGTAGCCAATGATCCTAAGAGTGGCATTAACCAGGTCTGAAAAATTATACGGCATTAAGTGGGGAAGAGGACCATCAGTACACAGGTTGGGAGTAGAGCCATTGGAGGTAGAGTAGAGGTTATGATTACGAAGGAATGAGGCCCAAGTGCGCTAGACAGGGTCTAGAACAAAGGACAGAGTCATTATTAGAGGAGCTAAGAAAGGTGCTGTCTAAGCTACAATTAAGTTTTCTGATTGAGAGGCAAATAGAACCTGACAGAAGGGGCTTGGTAATAATCTGTTGGGCTTTAGGCCTTGTGAGTTAAGAGGCCCAGACCTATCTACCTCTTCACATGGGGTACATCCTAAGGGAGGTGTGAACCTCCTAGGGGAAAGCACTCTGTTGACTTTCATTACTTGGCTGGCCTGGGAGGAGAGCTGGCCAGGTAAAGGCAGGGGGCATCTCTAACAAGAAATTTACAGTTCTGCCTGCAATGTTGCTGACCCTACTTGGCTGTCCCCTCAGCTGCAGTGGTCACTTTGGAAGTTGGGCTGAGTGAAGGGCTTTTCAGCTTAGAGCCAATAAGATCTGTGGCTCTGACCTGGGCATCCTTCGACTCCAGGGCAGGTCCAACAAATAAATAAATAAGTCTTAAAAAAAGTGAATGGAGGAATCCATTTACTTCATGTATTAGATGCCTGGAATGTCCCTAATTTTGGTATTGATATCATGAGAAATAATCCATACATTGTGAGGGAAAGCCAATATTCTTTTTTTTATTAACACTTGATTCTTTATGAATTCTATATAATGACCTGGAGAAATTCACATGATGCAGAAAAAAGTAACTGCCTACCAATGAAATGTAAATGTGTACCTTGTATTAAAAACAAATTTAGACTTCTCTTTTAAAACCTTGATAACAGGAGAAATAAGTAGAAGTCAAAGTTTTAGAATTACCAAGCATCAGTTAAGAGGTAACTATTAATATATAAACAAATGTAATGTTTGTTATCCAATAAGAACTGAGTTAATGACTAAATTCTTGTTCAGACATACATATTTTAATCCTTAATAATACCACAGATTATTGACCAGGTGCTCAAGCAGAAAGAATTAGTGGAAAATGCTGGAATCAAATTGGCCATTAGCGATTAATAAAAGGAATCAAATTTTTACCATTGTTTGTCTAAAGACACCCCAACTCTACTCACACATATGAAGACAAATAAAATGGGTGATATAGGCTTAGATATAGGACAACTGTTTTAATAAAAGCAGATTTCTCAGAAATGTGCTATTTAAATAAAGTGTTGATCAGCTTCAAAATGTGAGCATTAAAATTCATTCATAAATCCAAAACAATATGCAATGTCAGGTGTGTGCCAAGCACTGTTTTTGATAGCCTGTAATATACTATGTCCTTAAGACTCAAATTCTGACCACAGGTCTCCCATGCCAGTAAAGAATGTAGACAAGTAAAGAGATGATTTCAATAAGGAAGACTGAAGTATTAAGATAAATGTGTTTTAAGGAATCGTAAGACCAATCAACAGAGTGAGGAGTAAGAAAACATTCACAGTGGATTCTGAGGTCTAAGGGTTAACAAGGTGTTCACTAGATGAGGGGAGGTGGATTACTGTAGAAAGAGTTAAAGTATATGAAAAAGGTATGAAAGTAAAGTAGAACATAATGCCTTTAGAACACTGTATGATTCCAAGTAGGATGCAAGGAGAATATGGGGGCCTAGACTGTGGTAAGTCTGGAAAAAGTATTCCAGATGATAGAGGTTATGTTGGTTATGTTTAGTAGTTTGCACTGTATCTTTCAGGATATGAGAAGCTATTGAAAGATTTTGTGATCTTCCTTGTGTTAAAGCCAGCCTTCTGCATTCAATGAAAAGAATAGATTAGACAGGGACAATAGCAAGAAAGTCACCAGTTTAGTTCTTGGTAAAATTCAGTCAAGATATGATGCTGGCCAGAGTGAAGGCAGTTGCAGTAAGTAGAAAGTAGACAGAAAAGACAAGAAGGATGCTATGTTATTTTCATTACAGAGATTTTTCACACCCTGGTTAAATTTTAAATTGTTGCTATTGTCACTGGGACTGATCTTTTCAACTTCTTTACCAGCCATAGTACTCTCCATGTATACAAAGGCTATTGATGTTTGTGTGTTGATTTTTTAAAATTTATTTATTTATTTGATATGCAGAGTTACACAGAGGCAGAAGCAAAGAGAAGGAGAGAGAGGTCTTCCATCCAGTCGTTCACTCCCCAAATGGCCACAAAGGCCAGAGCTGACCTGACTGAAGCCAGGAGCCTGGAGCTTCTTCCAGATCTCTCATGTGAGTACAAGGGCCCAAGGACTTCAACCATTTTCTACTGATTTCCCAGGCCATAGCAGAGAGCTGGGTTGGAAGTGGAGCAGCCTGGATTCAAACTGGCACCCATATGGGATGCTGGCACCGCAGGTGGTGACTTTATCTGCTATGCTATAGCATCAGCCCCATGTGTTGATTTATATCTTGCAACTTTACCAACTATTACGAGTTTCAAAAGTCTCTTATTGGAATCTATTGGTCCTCAATATATAGAATCATGTCATCTGCAAATAAGGTTAAATTGATTTCCTCCTTTCTAATTAGTATCACATTGATTTTTCTGCCTGCCTAATGGCTGTCACTAAAATTACCAGAAAAATATTGAACAGCAATGGTGAAAGTGGACGTACTTGTCTGATCTTAGTGGAAATGCTTCCTACTTTTCTTCATTTAATATGATGCTGGCTGTGGGTTTGTCATATATGGCCTTGATTGTGTTGAGGAATGTTCCTTCTAAACCCAATTTGCTTCAAGTTTTCATCATGAATGGGTGTTGCATTTTATCAAATACTTTCTCTGAATCTGTTAAGATAATCATATTGCTTTTATTCATCAATTGGCTACTGTGACGTAACATTTATTGATTGGTGTATGTAGAATCATCCTTGAACACTAGAGATAAATTCCCATTTGGTCTTGATGAATGATCTTTCTGTTGTGTTGTTGGGTTCAATTAGCTACTATTTTGTTGAGAATTTTTGAAGCTTAAAATATTAGGATATTGGTCCATAGTTCTTTTTCTTTGTTGTATGTTTTTTCTCTGTTTTTGAATTAAAGTAAAGGTGACCACATAGAAATTGTTTGGGAGTATTTCTTACTTTTAAATAGTTTTGAGTATTTTCAGAAAAATTGAATTAGCTCTTCCTTAAAAGTTTGGTAAATTTCAGCAGTCAAGCCATTGATTCCAGGGCATTTCTTTGTTGGGAGGGTCTTTTATAGATTAAAGGAAGAAATAGAAAAAGACACAAAACATGGAAAATCTTCCGTATTTGTGTATTGGAAGAGTTAATGTTATCAAAATGTCCGTATTTATCCCAACCAAAATACCAACAACATTCTTCTCAGGTCTAGAAAAAAACATGCTAAAATTCAAATGGCACCACAAGAGATATTGGGTAGCTAAAGCAATCTTAAACAATACAAACATAGCTGGTTGCATCACAATATCAGATTTCAAGACATACTAAAGGGTAGTAAATAATCAAAACAATCTGTTACAGGTACAAAAATAGACACATATATGAACAGAACAGAATAAAAACTCCAGAAATCAATCTGCACATGTACAACCGTCTTTGAAAAGGAGGTTAAAAATCAATCCTGGAAAAAAGATAGTCTCCTCAACAAATGGTGCCAGAAAAATCTGATCTCCATATGCATAACTATGAAAAAAGTCCCCCACCTTACACCTTTTACAAAAATCAACACAAAATGGATCCAAGATCTTATTTATGACCTGATACCATCAAATTACTAGAGCAGAACACCAAGGAATCTCTGCAAAACATTCACATAGGCAAAAGCTTCTTGGAAAAGACCCAGAAGGACAGGCATTCAAAATAAAAATAGACAAATGGGATTATATCAAGCTGAGAAGCTTCTACACTGCAAAGAAAACACTCATAAAAGTGAAGATGGAACCAATAGAATGGAAGAAAATATTTGCAAATTATGCAAAGGACTAATACCCAGGATCTATAAAGAGCTCAAAAAACTCAACAATACAAAACAAACTATTCAGTTAAGAAATGAGCAAAAAACATGTCCAGGCAATTTTCAAAGGGTAAAATACAAATGGCTAACAACAGGAAAATGTAACTAAAAACCACAATGAGGTTTCACCTCATTAGAATGACTATCATTCAAAAATTTGAAAAAATAAAAAATGCTGGTGAGGATGTGGAGAAAAAGATACCCTAATCCACTGTTGGTGGGAATGTAAATTCAAAAAACCATTATGGAAGACATTTTGGAGATTCCTTAGAGATCTGAAAATAGATCTACCATATGACCCAGATATTCAACTCCAGGGAATTTTCCCCAATGAAATGGAATCAGCAAACAAAAGTGTTATTTGTACCTTCCTGTTTTTTGCAACTCAATTCACATTAGGCAAGATATGGAATTAACCCAAATGTCCATCAACTGAAGACTTGATAAAGAAAATGTGATGTACATGCTCTACGAAATACTATACAGCCCTAAAAATGAAACTCAATCTTTTGAAACACAATGAATACAACTGGAAATCATTATGCTTAGTGAAATAAGCCAGTCTCAAAATGACAGATATCAAGTGTGGTATGTGACAATTAACATAGAATGCAAAACATGTATAAAAATGAAATGGACACTTGGAGATATGACTGCCATTTTTAGCCCTTGTTTATACTTCTCTGGAACTGTGGTCTTCCAGTTTTTTACTTATTGAATATTATCATTATTGGGGATTATTTCTATGCATATAGAGTAGATTAAAATCATATCTTTACAAAAAAACTTTTGAAGAGAGAGAGTTAGGAAGGGAGAAGAAAGATAGGGGCAGCCGTGGCATTGCCTGTGTATACAAAGGCTGTTGATTTTTGTGCATTGATTTTATATCCTGCTACTTTGCCAAACTCTTCTATGAGTTCCAATAGTCTCTTAGTAGAGTGGAATGAACTATCAGATGGAAGACCCCTCTCTCTCTCTCTCTCTCTCTCTCTCTCTCTCTCCCTCTCCCTTTCTGCCTCTCCTCTCTGTGTAAATTTGCCTTTCAAAGACATAAATAAACCTTAAACAAAAAAAAAGAAAAAAAAGAAAGATAGGGGCAGGGGAGTTAGGGAAGTGTGGTTGTCTTCCTGGAACTCTACCTATTGGAATGCATGAAATCTATTTTCTTTAAATGAGTAATATTAAAAAAAAAAAGAAAAGAAGGGATGCAGACAATGCTCAAGTTTTCATATGTGATCATTTGCTAAATGGTGTCCCATATGTGTCCATGGGGTATTGGTATATATAGGTGACTGAAAAATAGGGAGATGATAAATATGATTGTAAAAGGATTTTTATTAATTTCATTAATTTGCATTAATTTCATTGCAGGCCACATGGTAAAGCACAGTGTTTCCATCTGGGCAGAAGCTGGACAGAGAAGAAAGCCTAGGCCAGAGCCTTTGTTCAGTTTTCCAGGGGAAAGGCCAGGCAGAGCAACCAGTTTAACACTGCCTGGCTTGAATAATTCTAGGCAGTTTGAGCTATGAAGATGTTTAGCTTCCTCATGTTCAGCCTTTTGGATGAATTGGGCTAGAAAATATTGACACAGTTTGTGCGAGTTGGATAAAGAAGCAGCTGGGGTTACAGACTCAGAATTGACTAGTTTGTATATAAAAGGCATGCTTCTATAAAAGTCATTAGGAAGTAACTGACTAAGGTAGGGAGCTGTCTCTTCTTGTTTCTTTAGGGTCTCCAAATGCCAGAATATCCAGGATACAGAAAGGGAAACATAATGCATGCTCCTGCAATGGATGGAAGATAAATAGAAAAGTACAGTATGTAAGAAATGGTTCCAACAGATGGTGGCACCATTTACTGAGCTGTGGTAACAGTTATGATGTCTGCTGTATTCATAAAAGGTAAAGAGAGAAGTTAGAACTATGAAGAGAGATATCCTATAGACAGATGTGCAAGTCTGTTGCATTGGGAGTACGTATGAGTTATTTTGCAACTTTCAGAGAGTATCAGTGAGAGCAGGAATAAGTGAATTAAGAAGGTGCCAACCATAGGGCATACACAGAGAAAAGAAGCCTGAGGAAGAATCCTGTGGGTAACTTTTATTTAACTATAATCTGTAAAGCAACAGAATACCAGAAAAGTCATAGGGAATGTGAACACACTCTTTGTTTATTTTGAATGCTCTGTAATTTTAATAACATTATGTTCAACACACTGAGCCATATCTATAAACAGAAAAACCTATATTACACATTTTAAATTGTAATGGAAGTGTTATTTTTTGTTTTGTTTGCTAATACAGATAAGGGGCTTCTTCTTCATTTTTGCTGGAAGGGGAATAGTTTCTTTGTTGACACAGAAAGGAGAGAATTTAAGCACAAATATAAAAAGGATTTGTAGATTCATTAATGGTAAGTCTTCTATTATCTCAGTAAATCAATCCATTTGTATTGGTTGTGCTTGGGAAGAATTATCATAGAATAATTTAGAAAATAAGAAATGGTAAGTTCAGAGAGTATAGAGGGAGGCTTCAGTAATGATATATAACTAAATTATTGGCTAGTACTTGTGTCCAAAGGTACATAGACAGTTACTAATTTATAATCATAATGTATAATCATACAACTTATTGTATTATCATCTTCATGAATATTTTTCTGTAAAATAGAAAAAATGTTATAAACTCATCTATCCAAGACTTGGATATATTATGGGAATGTATTGGAATGAGAATGGAGGTGGATGGATCTTTCCAAGAAAATTTTAACTTTGGGCTATGACTACAAATTAAATTAAATGAAACTTAAGAAGTTTAGTGGGTTCAGAGAAGAGTGTATCAATGGATTGGAGCTTCTCATAGGTTGTAGTGCAGGGGCAGACATTTGGAATGGAGAGTGAAAGTTCACTTGAGATTCCCTCATCTCTTTCTGAGTGCCTGGATTCAAGTCCTGGCTCCTCTCTCCACTCCAGCTTCCTACCTATATGCATCCTTGGAAGCAGCAGGCAATGTCTCAAATAGTTGTGTTGCTGTTACTCACGTGGGAGACTCAGATCCTGACCTTGACATTTGAGGAATGGATCAGTAGAAGGAAGATCTCTCTCTCTCTCCCTTTCTGTCTTTGTTTCTATCTCTGCCCTTGAGATAAAAGATACAAATTTTCTTAAAAACTTCAGAATAAAAAAGGACGGCTTTATGCTAGCTATTTTACCAAGTAGAGGGTAGGATTTATACGGTTTTGTTCAGATAATTGGACTCTTAATTGTCTGATTTGGGTAGCAATGTGGTCTCTAGTGATGACAATATTTAGAGTTTTACATAGAAGCGAATAGCTGAGGTAAATGAAATAGTTGTGGTGTGTATATAAGTAATTTTTTAAAACATTGAGGAGGTATCAAGAAAGATTATTCACTTATATAAAGATTTCATCCAAAGATGATAGCAGGACATTGACACATGAAAAGATTGAGAGCAAGAACAGGGCTTAAAGTTGAGGGAAGTTAGTATATGATCATATAAAATAGAGCTACATTCCTTACACAGTGTTGGTGGGAGTGTACATTAGCCACTGCGGAAAACAGAATGGAGATTTCTTAAAATCGAGAAATAGATTTGCCATGTGATCCAGCAATCCCACTACTGGATATATACCCAAAAGTCATGAATACATTGTATCAAAAACATACCAGCACAACCTGGTTATAGCATCACTGCTCACAATAGCCAAAATACAGATTCAACCGAGTTGTCCATCATGAATAAAGAAATGTATACAAACAATGGAACATTATTCAGCTATGAAAAATGAAATTCCTTCATTAGCATAAAAATATGTTTTTTCTAAAGAATTATTTTATTTTATTTGAAAGAAAGAGATACAGAGAGAGGCAGAGTCAGAGAGAGAGAGAGGTTTTCCGTTCCTCTGGGTCACTCCCCAAATGACCGCAAAGCCTTAGCAGAGAGCTGGATCGGAAGAGGAGCAGCCAGGACTCGAACCGGTGCCTATATAGGGATGTCAGTGCTGCAGGCTGGGGCTTTAATCCACTGTGCCATAGGACCAGCCCCTGCATAAAAATATTTGTAACTGTAGACCATCATGTTGAGTGAAATAGTCAGATACAGAAAGACAAATACCACGTTCTTCCTTATATGTGGGAGCTAAAATATTTAAAAAATCTTTAAAGATACAAAAAAGGAGAGAAATGCCTGTGTGTATCCATTTGCTACTTTAAATCTTTGCCAAATTTTTAAGCATTATATGCTACTATTACTTTCATGATCTGTGATGACTTTAAAATTTACTTTATTAATGAAAAACATAGAAGAGCTATGTACTAAAACCAAGTGCCTTCTGTTAACTAAATGTCCTATAACTCAATTCATTTCTGAATCATAACCCTTATGTTAAGCCCTTAAATTCTAACACTAACCAGGCAGAGTTAATGCTAGCCTACACAAGTTGTTGATTTCACAGTCCTCCAGCCAGGTTTTTCCTACTTCAGATATCAGTCATGAGGAGTCACACATTTGTCTCACTTACCTGGAAATTCAGGAGTTTCCTGGGCCATACATGAAAATGATCCAGCGAACTCACAGAAAATACTCTTTTTTTCATTTCCCAATTATAGTATTATTACCAAGGATACAACCCAGATCAGACAAATGGAACAGACAAATATGTCAAGTTCTGGGTGGGAGACGAACAGCACTCCTCTACCCCAGACGTCAGAAAAAGCCTACCTCAAGCGTTCCTAGCTAAGAATGTCTCCATGCTTCATCGTTCATATTTTTAGTAAGATTTTGTTAGAGAGGGTTGTGTAAATCATTGTCCATGGGGTGAACTGAATCTCCATCCCTCCTCCCATCACTGCATGGCTGAGGAGAGTGGTGTGGGATATTTCAGTCCTCTGATTGTGTGGTTTACACTTTTGGTGACCAGCACCCCCATCCTAAACTAACTAGGGGCTTTATCATGAGTCACATTATTAGGATCACAGCTAGTCCCATTGTTCGGGAAACTCAGTTTTTAAGGCTCTGTGCAAGGAACTGGAAGCAAAGAACAAATATCTTTCATATTTTATCACAGGAGTGTAAGTTGCAAGGTTTAGCTTATTTTCAGAATTTCAGTCACAGATGAATTCTTCAGGGATAGATACACTTTATTTCATAGAATCCAACTATAATCCTATTGCATTTAGCAGCACTCATGCTGTTCTTTTGTGAAATTATATGGTATGAACTAAATCACAACAATGATTAGATTTACTTCTTTGAATGAAAGAGAAAACCACATTTCTTGAGCACTCAGTGAGGTAATTTGTGTCTGTTGACTTACAGAATCTTTGAAGATGAAAGGGAAATTGAAATTCTACTTAAAACTAACATTTAGTGAGGATGAATTGGATTTTTTTCTGACCCTGGAGTCCATGTTCCTTCTATTAAATTCCTAAGCTGAAACACAGTGAAATCATTATGATTTTTCTTTCTTAAAAAAAAAGCACTCTAGGGGAATTCCCATGTTCTCTTTACCATGTTTTACAGTGTCTCTATATGTAGCTCTAGTCCATAGGCCTTGGTAATCCCCAATATTGATTCGTACTATTAGGCTTGCTGGCAGAAAGTCCCTTAATCCCACTTCTGCTTCCTCTGTACATCTTCAGGTTCAACCTCACTATAGTGACTATCATTATGATGTGGCAAAGCTCTTTATTCCAGGAATAATGACATTTTGTGTGTGTGTGTGCATGTGTGCGTGTGAGTGCCTGTATATGGCTATGGTAAAAAGTTCAGGCCCAAAAATTGGGTTTTAGAAATAAACCAAAAGTATCCATTCCTACTTTCACACTCGCCATTATGTATGTGTGTGTGTGTGTGTGTGTGATAGTTTTGGAGTACATGAAGTAGATTTGTCTTTGGATCAGTAGTTAACTGGAGTAAACACTAGGTATGACCTATGGAATTTCACTTTCACACATTCTCATACTTTTAGGAATCATGCAGGGAGATTTTCTTTTAAATTCCACTGCTCTTCTTTGTGTTGTTTTATCATGATCCAGTAGTATAAATTTTGGCATCCTCTAGTAATGAAAATTTCCATCCAATCTTCCTTTACAGCAACACACATCACTCTAGAAATGACACTCAGGAGCTTCCCTACTTAGTTCATGGGCCTTGCTAAGAGTTTATGTGTTAAAAAAATGTACACATGACTGATGATGCCACACTTGTGTACAGGTAGTACTTGCAGTCTTTTTATTCGTATGGTCTGTGTTAAGTCATGTAACCAACATAACAACTCACAGAATATCACTGTCATTTGAAAGTAAATATAACCACCAACAGATTTCCTTTTCAGACTTGAAAGCCATTCCAGGCAGTGTCAACCCTGTGTGATGACTCTGCCCTTAAGTTATGTCATACTTCATATTCTTGTTTGTTTGCTCTTCCCCCTTCCATTGTAAGCTTTAGAACACTAATGTAAATTCACAATGAGATGAGAGGATTTGTACCTTTCTCAGTCTCTTCACTAATCATATCACTCTTATTGAGAAATAATACCAGCTGGAAGCTTGCTTTGAATGTTTATTTCTGTAAACTTGTGAGGGTTTTGCTGCTTGTCCTGGGCAAGTACCTTACAAGATAATGATTGATTATGAAGTAAGGATAATAATTGTCAAATGAGACACTTCTCTTAATATGCTGTTTATTTAATTAGTATCTCATTGCAAGTATGATTCAAAGATATAATATTTGACTTCATAGGAGAGAATTTTTGGCCAGAATGAGGGGTCAACTGCTAGGAATTTATAGTAATGGTTGAACAAAATTTTTAAAACTGGCTATGTATTTTGTTCTACAAATGTTTAGTGATAAACTGAGTCTTTTATGGTTCTCAAAAATATGGATACTGTGCATAGATAGCTAACTGTAATGCAAAATAATTTCTGCCCTAAATATTATTAAATAAATCATTTAAAACATTTCTTAGTGAAGATTTTTAAGAATATGTATTCATTTGAAAGGAAGAATGACAGAGAGGGAGAGAAAGAGATCTTTCATCTGCTGGTTCACTCCCCAAATGGGTTCAATAGCTGGAGTTATGACAGGCTGAAGCCAGAAGCCAGGAACTCCAGTCAGGTCTCCCAAATGGGTTATGAGGGCCCAAGCACTTAGACCATCTTTTGCTGCTTTCCCAGGCACAGTAGCAGAGGGCTAAATAGGGTGTTGAGTAGCTGGGTTTCAAGCCAACATTCCAATATGGGACATGGCCTTGTAAGTGGCAGGTTAAACTGCTCTGCCACATGCTGGCCACTCTCAGAAATACTTGACATAAATAAAGCAAACATGTATCTAAAACTCTAAATATGAGGATATTTCAAGAAGTTTATGGAAGTGGTATTAAAATTTTATTTTACTGCAAAAGTTTTTGAAATCTAAGCATATGATGAATCTTCAGAAATAGTTCATAGAAAATGCAATAAAAACTATGCATCAAAAGAATTGATTTCAAAATTATTTTTGCATCAAAATAACCTGTATCTTTAATTTAACTTTTCTGCAAACTCTCTGAAATGCTCTAATATTCAGCTAAAGTGAACAGTATTCTCAGCTATTCCTCTCCAGGGTAGAAACACCTTCTGGTGAAGGTATGTTTAATATCAAACATTTGGAAGACATATCATTCATTGTTATATTCAAAATTAACATAATAATTATACCCTTTAATATCAGTTATTAAGCACAATACATTTACAATATCAAGCAAATTAATACAGAAAATTCTTGTTAAGTACAGTCATATAAAGCAAAATAAAAACATTTTCAACAGCAATAAAGGCATCACATTTTGCCCATGTGAATCTGATCGATTTTCTTGTACAACAAGCAGCATGTTATTGTAGTAACAATTGTACAGCATCTTAATGTACAAATCACTATAAGGGAAGTATAACAATAGAATTGACATTTGACATGTTAATTTCTTGATTCTCTAGCTTCCCAATTGTGATAGTTTTTTCCTGAGCTTATCATTCTAGGGATCCCCCATAGAGTATATACTTATAAACATCCAACAATTTTTAAATAATTGAACTCCCTGTATTAAGTTGTTGCTTATAATAGCTATATTAGTATTTTTAATGACAATTGAATCATGAATTATTCAGAAGAAAATACAAATTATTTTAATCTTATAACCAAACTCGAATATCATATAGTATCATTAATGGTCCATTTATTCCCCTCCTTTTGCTGTTTTTGTGTTTTTCTAAATGGAGTTTTTATTATAATAGAAAAATTTCAAGCTATAATTTTGAACCATTTTGTATCTCAAAGGTATCCTTACATGTATATGTGTGTATAGATATATACGTATACATATTTTAAAACAACAGTTAAAATCATGTGAAATAATTTTTCAGTGTAGTAGGCATTTGCCAATATTTTTCTAACAAGAACCAAAATACCCTTTCTATTTTTGTGAGAATTCATAATTATGCCACTTAAAATCACAAACCTCCATCAATCACAAACTACCAGGTGTCAGCTACTTCTACAGTGTTATTGGATATTTTATTCCCTTGACTTTGTCAAAGAGATGCATCTGTTCAAGATTTTAAGCTTTGAGGAAGTGAGTGAAAAATGAGAGGAGGCATGAGTAATTATTTTTAACCGAAAAGTGGTGCCACAGTCTTGTTAACCATAGAGCCCACTGGGTTAACAAAAGAGGGTATTCCTCCAAAAGGAATTTGGCTCATTGTTCCTATTGGCTGCTCTTCCTCCTTTCTGGCTTGTTTCCAATGCTAGCATATCACTGTATTTTCATTTTCTTTTTGTTATTTATTTATTTTTTTAGAAATTCATTCCGATGCTTTTATTATTTGCTTAAGATTTCATTTCCTTTGAAATTCATCAAAATCTAGAAACAACTTTGGCCTGTAACAGGAGTTCTTATTTTTTTTTAACTTTTATTTAATGAATATAAATTTCCAGTGTACAGCTTATGGATTACAATGGCTTCCCCCTCCCATAACTTCCCTCCCACCCGCAACCCTCCCCTATCCCGCTCCCTCTCCCCTTCCATTTGCATCAAGATTCATTTTCAATTCTCTTTATATACAGAAGATCAATTTAGTATAAAGATTTCAACAGTTTGCACCCACATAGAAACACAAAGTGAAACATACTGTTTGAGTACTAGTTATAGCATTAAATCAAAATGTACAGCACATTAAGGACAGAGATCCCACATGAGGAGCAAGTGCACAGTGGCTCCTGTTGTTGACCCAACAAATTGACACTCTAGTTTATGGTGCCAGTAACCATCCTAGGCTGTCGTCATGAGTTGCCAAGGCTATGGAAGCCTTCCAAGTTTGCTGACTCTGATCATATTTAGACAAGGTCATAAAAGACAGGGTGAGGATAGTAGCCAATGATCCTAAGAGTGGCATTAACCAGGTCTGAACAATTATACAGCATTAAGTGGGGAAGAGGACCATCAGTACACACAGGTTGGGAGTAGAGCCATTGGTGGTGGAGTAGAGGTTATGATTACAAAGGAATGAGGCCCAAGTGCACTAGTCAGGGCCTAGAACAAAGGACAGAGTCATTATTAGAGGAGCTAAGAAAGGTGCTGTCTAAGCTACAAGTAATTTTTCTGATTGAGAGGCAAATAGAACCTGATAGAAGGGGCTTGATAATAATCTGGTGGGCTTTAGGCCTTGTAAATTCAGAGGCCCAGGCCTATCTATCTCTTCACAAGGGGTATATCCTAAGGGAGGTGTGAACCTCCTAGGGGAAGGCACTCTGTTGACTTTCATTACTTGGCTGGCCTGGGAGGAGAGCTGGCCAGGTAAAGGCAGGTGGCATCTCTAAAAAGAAATTTACAGTTCTGCCTGCAATGTTGCTGACCCTACTTGGCTGTCCCCTCAGCTGCAGTGGTCACTTTGGAAGTTGGGCTGAGTGAAGGGCTTTTCAGCTTAGAGCCAATAAGATCTGTGGCTCTGACCTGGGCATCCTTCGACTGCAGGGCAGGTCCATTTCTAGTGATCCAACTCTTGGCAGAGCTGCCAGGGCTCTTCACAAGCTGATTTCTGCTGAAGCCCAGGCTTACCACATTGAAAGCCACTGCAGTGGACTGGCCTGTTGGCTCTCCTTGAGGGCAGATCACTGTACAGATCAGCCATTAATAGGCCTGCCACCCATTGCTTCTGATGCCTAGCTTTCTTTTCCTCCTGGTTTGTGTTAAAGCAGACCAGAGGATGCAAGTCAAGGGAGTGCCCAAGCCCCATCTCTAATCTTCGGTGGCCTGAACTACAAGTCTATATTCACAGGCATGTTCTGTAGTAGTTTTTCTAAGGTAGACAATGCCCATGAGGAAAATTATATTCTCACTTTAAAACTTTCTTTCCCTTTGGTCTGAAAGGGAGGTTTTTTCTACTTACTGTATACTTCGCTGATGGCGAAGTGAATCTAGCTATGAGATTATTATTTAAGTTCTTATTTTGGCTATGCTATTACAGAAAAATGTTAGCCATCTCTTTTATAAGGTCTAAAGATTAAATTGTGCGTCCTACAGATTCCTTTATAATAGAATTAGTTTCCTACGAGAGAATAGAAAAATGAAAGAACAAGTTGGGCTTAGAATAGAGAAATGAGGGAGCAAGTCCTAGATCGCTTGCTGACAATAGCAATATTACATGAATACTTAGGAAACTGTTTCAACCATTAGATAACAACTTAAGAAAACATTTATGAGAAGGTCCAATGCCTTCTATAAATTTTAAGAATCATGTATTTGAAAACACCTCTTAAATATCTAACATGGTGTAGTTTGTTTAGCCAGTAAACTTAAGCACAACCATATAAAATGTTTTTAGTTTCTTTCTACCAACACGTTTATAACATATGATACACAGATTCAGGTCAGACAAATTAAAATGTATCTTTGATTGCTTTTAGCAGCTTAAATTTATGGACAATCTTATCTATAAGCCATTTAAAATAAAACTCTTAATAAAATTTCCCCATGTGGACATACAATATGTACACACATATAACATAGCATAATAGACCAATATAGCAATTTTAATAATAGCTTTTAAAATTTTAACTCTTTTTGTAGATTGCCAATTGATTTGAATTGCTTTTTGTTTTTAGTAACCTCAGTTAACCATACTTTCTCTCAGTTGGTACTGTTAATACATTATTGGCTTCATCTGTTTACAGAGCCATCCCAAAGTACTGAATACAATAAAAGTGGCTGGAAAAAGTCCATAGGAACCTATAGGAGGACAGCTAAACACAGAACCAACAACGCTTTAGTTTTATGAGCAGCAAATCATATATAACTATGGATGACAAAAAACTTTAAGTGCCAGGTTTAAAATTATAAACTCATCAACCAACAAGAGGCACTTGCTTACTTCACAGTATTTTTGAAAGCGCCTGTAGGATTTTACAAGTATTTAACCCTTTAGGCCTCTGGGGCTTTCTCATTAAGATAACTATCATGTCTAGTAACACAAGATCATTAGACTTTTTAATTCTCAAACATTTGTATTCATAGCATTTTCCATTATAGAAACTTAAAGTCTGGGACCACATCACATCTTGACAGTCCTTCTAATATAATCCAAATAGACTGATTAGTTGGTGTCTCTATAAGATGAGAGACATAGGTCCTTCGATTTTTTCAGTTGGGCCCAAACTGGAAAAACCAAAGTCCGGGATTTACTGGAAATTTTTAGAGACCAGATTGTTTGAAACTTTGATTTTTTGAATGCCTGTCAAGAATGCCAAGAAGGCTCAAAATCCAAAATATCTGGTTGAAATAAGATTCCTTAAAATCATGACATAACATAGACCAAATTTGATCATTGTTACAAGGTGATTATTCGAATCTTTGAAAATAAGCACATATTTCAATAACCCATAGCTCTTAATAAAAATTCAGCTGTTTTTGAACAATTAGAATTTAACAGACATCAAGAGAACATAATAGATTACTTTAACACATTGCTTTAACAGAGCATCAGAGTTTAATTCTATGTCAAAGAGAAATTAAACTTCCTGTGATCTTTTGCTGTGAGGTTTCCTTCCTTTACCTTCTTTCATATTGGTGACCATGTTTCTGTGTTTCTGTGTGTAACACATCTTTAAGCATCTTTTGCAGGGCAGGATGAGTGGCAACAAATTCTTTCAGTTTCTGTTTGCTATGAAAAGTCTTAATTTCACCTTCATTCACAAATGAGAGCTTTGCAGGATATAATATTCTGGGCTAGCAGTTTTTCTCTCTTAGTACCTGGGCTATGTCTCGCCATTCCCTTCTAGCTTGTAGGGTTTCTGATGAGAAGTCAGCTGTGAGTCTAATTGGAGATCCTCTAAGAGTAACCTGACGTTTCTCTCTTGCACATTTTAGGATCTTTTCTTTATGTTTCACTGTGGTGAGTTTGATTACAACATGTCGTGGTGAGGATCTCTTTTGGTCATGTTTATTAGGGGTTCTATAAGCTTCCTGTACTAAGATGCCTTTGTCCTTCTCCAAACCTGGGAAATTTTCTGCTAGTATCTCACTGAAAATGCCTTCTAATGCTTTCTCCCTCTCCATGCCTTCAGGAACTCCTAGGACCCGAGTGTTGGGTTTTTTAATAGTATCCTGTAGATTCCCGACAATATTTTTTAGATTTCTAATTTCTTCTTCTTTTCTTTGGTTTGCCTGTTTCCTTTCCTGTTCTCTGTCTTTTAAGTCTGATATTCTCTCTTCTGCTTCGCCCACTCTGTTTTTAAGGCTCTCTAATGTGTTTGTCATTTGATCTATTGAATTCTTCATTTCATTATGATTTCTCGTCACTATCACAGTTTCTTGTTCCACTAGTTGTTTCATTTCATTTTGATTCCTCCTTAATATTTCATTTTCACGAGAGAGATTTTCTATCTTGTCCATTAAGGATTTCTGTAGTTCAAGAATTTGTTTTTGAGAACTTCTTAATGTTCTTATCAATTTTTTGAGATCTGCTTCTTGCATTTCTTCGATCTCATCATCTTCATAATCTTGAATTGGGGTGTCTTTTTCATTTGGGGGCGTCATAGTGTCTTCTTGTTCTTGTTACCTCGGTTTTTGCGTTTGTTGTTTGGCATGTTGGAGATATTTGGTTTCTTCACTGTGGTGTTTTTTCTTGTTACACTATGGCTCTATATTAAGTGGACTGTCTGCTTTCAGTGGAGCCTTAGAGGCTTGAGATGAGTGTGGACTGAGAGCTGTGTTTGGTTCCTCAGGGTTGAGGGTGTGTCAAAGATGACACTCCCAGGTTAGGTGTGGTAAATCTCTCTTTCTTTTTTTGATTCAAAAGGGAGGTAATTCCGCACAGCTGAACGTAATTGGAGGTAGTTAGCAGGCAAATGATATACCCACAGGAGCCAGAGATCGGAAGCTCTTTCCCAAGTACCACACAGGGAATCTCTGCTGCCCTCAGTGTGGGCTCCAATTCTCCTGCAGTCTCCCACTGGGTTGCCAAGTTAGATGCTAATCTCCTGTTATTTCACCCCTCCCCCCAGAGTCAGGTGTTTCTGCTAGGCTCAGGGCCAGTGCAGACCTGAGGTCGCCCTGCTTATGACGTATGTCCAAAATGGCGCCTGCTCTGTCTTGCTCGCCTTTGAGAGGTGAGCGGAGAGAGAAACTTGTGTCCGTATCGGTCACTTTTTTCATTTTTTTCCTCTCTCTCTTCTAGTTAGCCTGCTGAATTTTTCCCCACGGAGTTTCAAGCCTCGTTCCCTCTAGTCTCCTCTTTCCGCTTGCCCGCTTGTGTCTCGGGCTATTGAGGTTTGGCTCACCTCGCGTTCCTGCGCTGGTGTGTTGAGTCTGCCGCTGGTGTCCCGAATTTGGGCTCCCATGCTCTCCACGCAGGTACACTGTGAATCACTAGTTCCGGAAGAGTTTCCTCTGCTGTTTCATCCCCTACTCTTCCTTGACCCTGCAGTATCTCCACTTATATTAAACTGTCTCTCCCCCAGACTAATAGTGTGCTCCCTGCCTATTCCGCCATCTTGCCGCTGGTCTTGTATTTTCATTTTCTATAGGAGTAGATTATTTCCAATAAATGAATTTTCTCAAGTTAGCCAGACTCCATTTTTTTTGTTGTTGGCAGCTTGTAATTCTAGCTGATCCATTCAGAGTGAAGAAAGCATTCTAAAATGAAAAGCAAGTATTCATGGGGACATAGAGAATCATGTAAAACTCTTGGCAAACCTAAGTAAGAGCTAACTAGAAAGTTTTTTATTTTTGTCATTGTAGAAAATATTTAAAATTAATCCAATAAATTTTAGATCTGTTTATTTATGGAAAGCACATTCATATTGTGTTTAAAAATAACAGTTGATTCATATAACATTTATAGTGGAAAAATTAAAACAAAAAGAGCTACCAATTATTTATTTATTGTCATTTGAAAAAGAGGTAATAGAGAATGAGAGAGACAGACAGATGGAAAGAGATCTTCCAGCCATTGGTTCATACACCAAATGCCCATAACAGCTGGGGCTGGGGTTGAATTAAACCAGCACCTGAAACTCCATCTAGGTATCTCACATGAGTAGCAGGACCCATGTATTTGAATTTTCATTTAGTGCTTCATAAGATGTACATTAAGCAGTGACTTTACAGTTGCACCAAACTGCAATCCTAAAGCAAAAGTATAGTAGAAATAATAAAGAAACAGGAAATTTTCCACGGAATGTAATCACAGTGGCAAAGAATTTTTCTGTTATAGCCATTATTCCATACTTAGCATTAACATACACTTAGACACTTGAGTGAATCAATATTCTAGTAAAGACTAGTATAGACTCAGCATTTCCAGTATTAATATCAGAAACAACAGAATTACGTAAAAAAATCATTCGGTGGAAGAAATATTATAATAATAAATATATAGCTATCATATTTATGCACAAATTGTTCCATTAAACATGTGATTTACATGCATGATGTTAATTTTGTTCACATTTATTATTTTAATCTTAAGTAAATATTTATTTTATTAACTATATGAAACAAATGGAATATATTTCAAAACATTCTTTTTAGTAACCTCAGTTAACCATACTTTCTCTCAGTTGGTACTGTTAATACATTATTGGCTTCATCTGTTTACAGAGCCATCCCAAAGTACTGAATACAATAGAAGTGGCTGGAAAAAGTCCATAGGAACCTATAGGAGGACAGCTAAACACAGAACCAACAACGCTTTAGTTTTATGAGCAGCAGATCATATATAACTGTGGATGACAAAAGACTTTAAGTCGCCACGTTTAAAATTATAAACTCATCAACCAACAAGAGGCACTTGCTTACTTCACAGTATTTTTGAAAGCACCTGTAGGATTTTACAAGTATTTAACCCTTTAAGCCTCTGGGGCTTTCTCATTAAGATAACTATCATGTCTAGTACCACAAGATCATTAGACTTTTTAATTCTCAAACATTTGTATTAATAGCATTTTCCATTATAGAAACTTAAAGTCTGGTACCACATCACATCTTGACAGTACTTCTAATATACTCCAAATAGACTGATTAGTTGGTGTCTCTATAAGATGAGAGACATAGGTCCTTCGATTTTTTCAGTTGGGCCCAAACTGGAAAAACCAAAGTCCAGGATTTACTGGAAATTTTAGAGACCAGATTGTTTGAAACTTTGATTTTTTGAATGCCTGTCAAGAATGCCAAGAAGGCTCAAAATCCAAAATATCTGGTTGAAATAAGATTTCTTAAAATCATGACATAACATAGACCAAATTTGATCATTGTTACAAGGTGATTATTCAAATTTTTGAAAAAAGCACGTATTTAAATAACCCATAGCTCTTAATAAAAATTCAGCTGTTTTTGAACAATTAGAATTTAACAGACATCAAGAGAACATAATAGATTACTTTAACACATTGCTTTAACAGAGCATCAGAGTTTAATTCTATGTCAAAGAGAAATTGAGCTTCCTGTGATCTTTTGCTGTGAGGTTTCCTTCCTTTACCTTCTTTCATATTGGTGACCATGTTTCTGTGTTTCTGTGTGTAAGACATCTTTAAGCATCTTTTGCAGGGCAGGATGAGTGGCAACAAATTCTTTCAGTTTCTGTTTGCTATGAAAAGTTTTAATTTCACCTTCATTCACAAATGAGAGCTTTGCAGGATATAGTATTCTGGGCTGGCAGTTTTTCTCTCTTAGTACCTGGGCTATGTCTCGCCATTCCCTTCTAGCTTGTAGGGTTTCTGATGAGAAGTCTGCTGTGAGTCTAATTGGAGATCCTCTAAGAGTGATCTGACGTTTCTCTCTTGCACCTTTTAGGATCTTTTCTTTATGTTTCACTGTGGTGAGTTTGATTACAACATGTCGTGGTGAGGATCTCTTTTGGTCATGTTTATTAGGGGTTCTATAAGCTTCCTGTACTAAGATGCCTCTGTCCTTCTCCAAACCTGAGAAATTTTCTGCTAGTATCTCACTGAAAATGCCTTCTAATCCTTTCTCCTTCTCCATGCCTTCAGGAATTCAAATCAATTGGCAATCTACAAAAAGAGTTAAAGATTTTAAAAGCTATTATTAAAATTGCTATATTGGTCTATTATGCTATATTATATGTGTGTACATATTGTATGTCCACATGGGAAAATTTTATTAAGAGTTTTATTTTAAATGGCTTATAGATAAGATTGTCCATAAATTTAAGCTGCTAAAATCAATCAAAGATACATTTTAATTTGTGGGACCTGAATCTGTGTATCATATGTTTTAGACTTGTTGGTAGAAAGAAACTAAAAACATTTTAGATGGTTGTGCTTAAGTTTACTGGCTAAACAAACTACACCATGTTAGATATTTAAGAGGTGTTTTCAAATACATGATTCTTAAAATTTATAGAAGGCATTGGACCTTCTGGTAAATGTTTTCTTAAGTTGTTATCTAATGGTTGAAACGGTTTGCTAAGTATTCATGTGATATTGCTACTGTCAGCAAGCGATCTAGGACTTGCTCCCTCATTTCTCTATTCTAAGCCCAACTTGTTCTTTCATTTCTCTATTCTCTTCAAGGTAGGAAACTAATTCTATTATGAAGGAATCTGTAGGATGCACAATTTAATCTTTAGACCTTATAAAAGAGATGGCTAACATTTTTCTGCAATAGCATAGCCAAAATAAGAACTCAAATAATAATCTCATAGCTAGATTCACTTCGCCATCAGCGAAGTATACAGTAAGTAGAAAAAAACCTCCCTTTCAGACCAAAGGGAAAGAAAGTTTTAAAGTGAGAATATAATTTTCCTCATGGGCATTGTCTACCTTAGAAAAACTACTACAGAACATGCCTGTGACTATAGACTTGTAGTTCAGGCCACCGAAGATTAGAGATGGGAAACGGGCACTCCCTTGACTTGCATCCTCTGGTCTGCTTTAACACAAACCAGGAGGAAAGGAAAGCTCGGCATCAGAAGCAATGGGTGGCAGGCCTATTAATGGCTGATCTGTACAGTGATCTGCCCTCAAGGAGAGCCAACAGGCCAGTCCACTGCAGTGGCTTTCAATGTGGTAAGCCTGGGCTTCAGCAGAAGTCAGCTTGTGAAGAGCCCTGGCAGCTCTGCCAAGAGTTGGATCACTGGAAATGGACCTGCCCTGGAGTCGAAGGATGCCCAGGTCAGAGCCACAGATCTTATTGGCTCTAAGCTGAAAAGCCCTTCACTCAGCCCAACTTCCAAAGTGACCACTGCAGCTGAGGGGATGGTCAAGTAGGGTCAGCAACATTGCAGGCAGAACTGTAAATTTCTTGTTAGAGATGCCACCTGCCTTTACCTGGCCAGCTCTCCTCCCAGGCCAGCCAAGTAATGAAAGTCAACAGAGTGCCTTCCCCTAGGAGGTTCACACCTCCCTTAGGATATACCCCATGTGAAGAGATAGATAGGTCTGGGCCTCTGAATTTACAAGGCCTAAAGCCCACCAGATTATTATCAAGCCGCTTCTGTCAGGTTCTATTTGCCTCTCAATCAGAAAACTTAATTGTAGCTTAGACAGCACCTTTCTTAGCTCCTCTAATAATGACTCTGTCCTTTGTTCTAGGCCCTGACTAGTGCACTTGGGCCTCATTCCTTTGTAATCATAACCTCTACTCTACCACCAATGGCTCTACTCCCAACATGTGTGTACTGATGGTCCTCTTCCCCACTTAATGCTGTATAATTGTTCAAACCTGGTAAATGCCACTCTTAGGATCATTGGTTACTATCCTCACTCTGTCTTTTATGACCTTGTCTAAATATGATCAGAGTCGGAAAACTTGGAAGGCTTCCATAGCCTTGGCAACTCATGACGACAGCCTAAGATGGTTACTGGCGCCATAAACTAGAGTGTCAATTTGTTGGGTCAACAACAGGAGCCACTGTGCACTTGCTCCTCATGTGGGATCTCTGTCCTTAATGTGCTGTACATTTTGATTTAATGCTATAACTAGTACTCAAACAGTATGTTTCACTTTGTGTTTCTATGTGGGTGCAAACTGTTGAAATCTTTATACTAAATTGATCTTCTGTATATAAAGAGAATTGAAAATGAATCTTGATGCAAATGGAAGGGGAGAGGGAGCGGGAGGGGGGAGGGTTGCGGGTGGGAGGGAAGTTATGGGGGGGGGGAAGCCATTGTAATCCATAAGCTGTACACTGGAAATTTATATTCATTAAATAAAAGTTAAAAAAAAATAAAAAAAAATAAAAAAAAATTGGAGAAAGAAAAAAAAAAAAAACATTCAATTTGTTTTATTACATAATAGCAGAGAATGTAAACATGTCAAAAATTAATGGTGTCGGGGCAGAAATTAAGATGCTGCTGGAGATATCTGCATCCCACACTGGAGTATCCATGTTCAATCCCTGGCTTCCCTGTCAAGTCTGCTTCCTGGGAAGCAGTGGGTAATAACTACAGTACTTGGGTTCCTGCCATGCACCTAGGAGACCTGGATTGAATTCCCAACTCCTGGTTTCATCCTGCCACAGCCTCACCTTTGGAAGGCTTTTAGGTAGTAAACTGGTGGATGAGAAGTCTCTCTCTCTCTCTCGCTCAAGAGTTAGGGATGGCATTTGGCTAATATATTCACATTCCATGTTATAGTGCCTGAATTCAATTTCTGGCTGTGGTTGCTGATTTCAGTTTCACGGCCATGGCAGACTCTGCTTGGGAGCAGGTGAAGACTAAAGTAGTTCGGTCCCTGCTCTCATGTGGGAGCCTTAGATTGCTTTCCTAGTGCCTGGCATGGAACCTGGATCCAGCCCTGGCCATTGCAGGTCTTCAAGAAGTGACCAGGAGATGGCGTCTGTCTCTCTCTCCTTCTGCCTCTCAAATAAATATATTTTTTTAAATCCTAGGAGTTAGAAAACTTGTATCAGGAACTTAGAACTCAGGAGTAAACAGAAAAGAATACATACTATAATGATCTATGCTATAATTCCCTTCCGTAGAGTAAACATAGAAAAATGCAAAAATAACAGGATATTTAATGCATCTTAGGCCAATATAAATCAAGTAAGCAAATGTTAGGAAAAAGATAGATGTTCAAATTAGAGAATCAATAAAGTAGATATATGTACAAATATCCATACTAAGTCTTGATTAAAAAATACTGTATACCTCCTTTTCAAGAACATGTGGAATATTTACAAGTGAGTCACACATTAGCTCATAATAAAGTATCAGTAAATACTATAAAACAGAAGTAATATGTGTCATTCTTTATACAATTCAATAGAACTAGAAATTACCATTTTTAAAACTCCCTTAATAAAATTGAAAAAAATGGAATGTGATAATAAACTTTAATCCTGGGAAGGCGTAAAGAAATATGTCAAAATGCCACCTGCCTTAGAGTTTTGTTGTGAGTAACTGATATACAAAGCAGCAAACGAAGTATAGAAAACACTTTAAGTTGATGCTATTATTTAATATACTTTTTATTAAAAACTATTGACTTCTGGTTTCAGCTGTAATATGAAGAGAACTTGAAAGTCATCAGTTCTCACAATAAGAAAAAATTGTTATCAGTAACAAAAATTGTTATCAGTCTTCCCTTGATCCCATCAATGAATTGAACTTGCAGGGAAAACCATCGCCTTGGAATCCATGGAGTTAGGTAATATACAAATCATCAGAGCCAGCTGATATTTCATTTACCTGAGTGCAAATCAGTGTAACTATCAACTAATGTGAACGCTTAAATGATAGCTTTGACAGATTGCTGGATCCTGAACCTGAATGAACCCAGCAGCAAGAAATTCCTTGGAACCAATCTTAGGGTGCTCCACACTTTGTAGATTTTACCTCCTTTAACCTCAGCAGATACTCAGTGAAAAGCCAAGAAAGGTACCTTCTAGTTACAGCATGGGAAGGGGGAAGAGTAACTTTATTTTTTTTGAAATGTGGTTTAATTCTGTTTAACAAAACCTCATTCTTCAGGGAACAAGTATTAGAATCTTACTCCATTATGTGGATAAGGCCCTGACCCAAAACAACTCCTTGTCTCGCCCTCCTGTCTCAGACATGGTGGGAAAAAAATCTTACCAACTATTTATGATTATCACAGTCCAAGAAAACAGGCCTGCTGAGAGACTAAAATTTATTAATAAAATTAAGGAATATATTCTCTTTCCTGAAATCATCCCACCAAGCACTCAGAACATGTGTGGCTTACATCTGAAAGAGCTACCAAGGGGAGCCCAAAGATAATAGGGCAGATGAAAACAAGGATATTGGAAGAATTTGAGGTTTCTGATGTTATTATCTGCAGCAAACATTAAAGCAGCTCCTCTCCTGGATGTACTGATACAAAATCTCACAGTAAATACCTTTTACTTCAATATCTATTATTGAATATACCATAAGGGATTTCTAGTAAAAAATTACAAGGCAGGGTAAATAAAAAGAGACAATATACTTTGAAGAGATAAAGCATCAGAACTAAAGTCATATATGGCATAGAAACTATTAAATAGGAGATATGAAATGACTAGGATAAACATTAATGGTTCCAATGAAAAAGGAAACCAAACGCAGTACTAGAAAACCAATGTAAATCAAGCTAAATAAGGTTGAAATAATAAGTGAAAGGAATAACCAATAACAAGTCAAACACTGTAAAAGAACTGAAGGATTATTTTGGTTGTCTCATCAGCAGACTGGACACATCTGAAGAAATGATCAGGGCCAACGTTGTGGCGCAGAGGGTTGAGCCACCACCTGCAATGCCTGCAGTGCCAGACTCCCATTTTGACACAGGTTCGAGTCTCAGCTGTTTCACCTCCAATCCAGCTCTCCCTGATAATGCCCCTGATGATGGAAGATGAACCAAGTCCTTGGGCCCCTTACCACCTATGTGGGAGACCCGGATGAAACTCTTGGCTCATGACTTCTATCTAGCTCAGCTTTGGCCATTGCAGACATTCGGAGAGTGATTCAGCAGATGCAAGATTCTCTCTCTCTCTCTCCCTCCCTCTCTATCTCTCTCTTTCTTTCTCTTGACCCTCCCATCCCCATCTCTCTTTAACTCTGCCTTTCAAGTAAATAAAACAAATCCTTAAAAAAAAAAGAATCCATGGGCTTGAAGACATATCAATAGAACTCCCAAATTGAAATTCAAAGAAAAAAATTTAAAAGGAAAAAAGAAAAAGTACATCTGAAAGAAATAAGACAATTTCACAATATGTAGCATATGTAATGAATATTAGGAGAAGATGGCAAAAATAAAAGAAATATTTGAATTAATGGTGACCTAAAATTACCGAATGTTAATGATAAGCTTTAAACCAGAGATACAAAAGTTTAAAAAAAAATCAAGACTAAACATGGAATAATTTACAGTTAGATACATCTTATTCCAATGGCAGAGAATCAAAAACAAACCCAAAGGATTGTAATAATATTTAATATTAACATTAATATTAAATTAGAGTGATGCAAATAAACATCCTTGTCTTGTTCCATAACTGAGGGAAAATGGTTTCAGTCTTTCCCAATTAAGGGTGATTTGACTGTGTTTTTATTACAGATAGCCTTTATAATTTTGACCTATGCTCCTGTTACCAAATTTGTTGAGAGTTATCATGAAGAGATGTTGAATCTAATGAGGTGATCTACCTACAACTATTGAGTTGATTCTATGTTTTTTTTCTTTATTCTATTGATGATTTATTGTATTTACTTATTTTTCCATTTGATATTTACATATTTGTTTCCATCTACTTGAAAGGCAGAATTACAAAGAGAAAGACTATTGCCTCCCATTTACTGTTTCACTCCCTCAAATGCATGCAAAAATGTGGCTGGACAAAGCTGAAACTAGTCTAGAATTCCATCCAAGTCTACCTTGTCAGTGGCAGGAGTTCAAGCCCTTGAGCCACCATCTGTTCCCGCCCATGCTGCATTAGCAGGAAGTTTTACTGGAAGCAGAGCATCCACAATTTAAATCAGCACTTTGATATATGACGTGGACATTCCAAGTTGTACTTTAACTTGTTGAGCCAAAATGCCTGCCCTTTATACAGTGATTGGCTTCTGAATGTTAAAACATCTTTGCATCACAGGAATAAATCCCACCTTATCATAATACATAATCTTTGTGATGTAATGCTATATTTGGCTGCTAATATTTTGTTGAGAACTTTTGCATCTATGTTCATCAAGGATATTGGTCTTTAGTTTCCTTTTTTATTTTTAATTTTTTTTTTATGACAGGCAGAGTGGATAGTGAGAGAGAGAGACAGAGAGAAAGGTCTTCCTTTTTGCCATTGGTTCACCCTCCAATGGCCGCTGCGGCTGGCTTATCTCGCTGATCCGAAGCCAGGAGCCAGGTGCTTCTCCTGGTCTCCCATGCGGGTGCAGGGCCCAAGGACTTGGGCCATCCTCCCCTGCTTTCCCGGGCCATAGCAGAGAGCTGGCCTGGAAGAGGGGCAACCGGGATAGAATCCGGTGCCCCAACCGGGACTAGAACCCGGTGTGCCGGCGCTGCAAGGCAGAGGATTAGCCTGTTAAGCCACGGCACCAGCCATTATTTTTAATTTTTTAAAGATCTATTTACTTATGTGACAGGTAGAGTTACAGACAGTGAGAGAGAGAGAGACAGAGAGAAAGGTCTTCCCCCCATTGGTTCACTCCTCAAGTGGCCTCAACAGCCGGAGCTACGTTGATCCGAAGCCAAGAGCCAGGTGCCTCTTCCCAGTCTCCTATGCAGGTGAGGAGCCCAAGCATTTGGGCCATCCTCTACTGCCCTCCCGGGCCACAGCAGAGAGCTGAACTGGAAGAGGAGCAACCAGGACCAGAACCCGATGTTTATTTTAGTTTCCATTTTATTTTGTGCTTTTATTTATTTAATTTTATTTATTGGGGGGGTAATCAGAGTAATGCTGGCCTCAGAAAAAGAATGTGGTGAAGTTTCAGCCTTTTCATTATTTTAAAGTTTGAGCAGTATTGGAGGCAGCGCCTCTTTAAGTGTTTCATAAATTTTTGAGTTACAGGGGACAGCATTGTGGTGTAGTGGGTAAGGCCTCTGCCTGTAATTCCAGCATCCCATTTGGGCACCAATTTGAGGCCTGGATGCTCCAGTTCCAATCCAGCTCCCTGCTAATGTGCCTGGGAATGCAGCAGAAGATGAACAATGTCCCTGGGCTCCTGCCACCCATGTGGGAGATCCAGAAGAAGCTCCTAGTTTCTGACTTTGGATCAGCCCAGCTCTGACCTTTGCAGCCATTTGGGGAGTGAACCAATGAATGGAAGATCTCTCAATCTCTCTCTCTCTCTCTTTCTCTCTCTCTCTCTCTCTCTCTCTTTCTCTCTCCCTCTCCATCTCTCCCTTCAAATAAATAAATAAATCTTTTAAAAATTGAGTTGCAAAGCCACTGGCTCTGAGATAAGATTAACCTTATACTAAGTAAAGAGTTCAACAAAATAGTATGTAGGAAAAAAAACTGTTTCTTAATAGTTGAGACAAGCGCTCAAAGTCTCTATTCACTCCTATACCTTTTAGGTACTTTATTAGTTACCACAGATTATGAAGAAATTTGGTATTTGTCTTTTTGGGACTGGCTTATTTCACTACATATAATGGTTTCTTTAGTAATCCATCAGTCATTCAGGAACATATTGCTCAATTTTCACATATTTGTAAGCTTTATATTGTTCCTCTTGTGTTATTTATAGTTTTATGCCTTTGTGGTCTGAGAAGACACATGGTGTGATTTCATTATTATTTTTCTTTTTTTTTTACTTTTTGACAGGCAGAGTGGACAAGTGAGAGAGAGAGACAGAGAGAAAGGTCTTCCTTTTTCCATTGGTTCACCCTCCAATGGCCACCACGGCTGGCGCACCGTGCTGTTCTGATGGCTGGAGCCAGTTGCTTCTCCTGGTCTCCCATGGGGTTCAGGGCCCAAGCACTTTTGCCATCCTCCACTGCACTCCCGGGCCACAGCAGAGAGCTGGCCTGGAAGAGTGGCAACCGGGACAGAATCCGGCGCCCCGACTGGACTAGAACCCGGTGTGCCGGCGCCACTAGGCGGAGGATTAGCCTGTTGAGCCACAGCACCGGCCTGATTTCATTATTTTTAAATTTGCTAAAAATATTTGATCACTAAATGACATCTCATTTCTTCATTCATTTTAAAAATTATTTTTCTCTGACTTGGTTATTTCAAAAAGCATGTCCTCAATAGCAGAAATTCTTCACTTCTGCTTGGTCTATTCTGTTTCTGAAACTCTCAATTGTATTATTTATTTCATTGATTAGAATTTTTCACTCCAAAATTTATTAGTTCTTTTAAATGATCTCTCTTAGCTGAATTTCTCATCAATGTTATACATAGTATTCTTCATTTATTTGAATTGTGTATCTGTATTCTCTCTCACTACACTGTTTCCTCAGGATCATTATTTGAATTCCTCTTAAGGCACTTCACTGATTTTTCTCAACTCAAGGTTCTATTTCTGAAAAACTCTTGAATTCTTTGCAAGTTGCCATGTTCCCTTGCTTTTTCACATTCACAGTGTCCCTGTGTTGTCAGCTTTGCATCTGGTTTAACAGTTCTTTCATCTTCATGGAGCAGCTTTTTTTTTTTTTTGACAGACATAGTGGACAGTGAGAGAGACAGAGAGAAAGGTCTTCCTTTTTCTGTTGGTTCACTCCCCAATGGCCACTGTGGCTGGTGCACCACACTGATCCAAAGCCAGGAGCCAGGTGCTTCTCCTGGTCTCCTATGCGTGTGCAGAGCCCAAGCACTTGGGTCATCCTCCACTGCCTTCCCAGGCCACAGCAGAGAGCTGGACTGGAAGAGGAGCCACTGGGACAGAATCCGGTGCCCTGACCAGGACTAGAAACCCATGTGCCAGCACCATAGGCATTGGATTAGCCTATTGAGCTGCGGCACCGGCCATGGAGCAGCTTTCATGAGAAAAACTGTTTTGTTTAGATGAAAGGCAGTTTCAGTTAGGTTGTTGCTCTTGCTTTGGTTTCATATGAGCTCAGAAGCATAAACATTTAGTGATTTCTTTAGCTGTAATCAGTGTAAGCATTTTCTATGGGAGCCATAGTTGTCTAATCTATAGTCTGTAGCAGCTTGTGGAGGTAGTAGTCTGACGTTAAAGTGGACATGGATTTCCAAAGGCATCTACTTTCAAGCCACAAAGAGTTGATTGTCAATCATGTTGGAGTTTGTGACAGCAGTAGCTATATTCCTGGCACTCCATCAAACAAGCCTGAGTAACACTGGGACTTCTGGCACCAATAGCTATGGCCCTGGAACTGTGTAATATGGTCGGGACCCTCCCTAGATTCTTTCCGGCAGGTCTTGTTGATTGCAGGGCTTATAGCATCAACATTCCCAGTTCTATCCCTGGGTGATATGAGGATTTTCTCATATCACCCCGATTATGCTGGGGATGTACATGGGTACTTGTGAGCCTGGAATGGTTGAATCCACTTAGGGTCTTCCCAAGGTCCTGTGATATGGGTCCTGGTGACTCTGAGGAATGTGTGCCAACAACAGTCACAGCCTGGAGCTGCAGGACAAGAAGGATACCTTCTGAGTTACCATAGGAAAATCATAGGCTATGCTGGGGATTGTACACTGGCAGCCATGGACCTGTAGCATCGAAATGGAGAAAGAGGCTTCCACAGGTCCACAAGCTCAAGGATAGTTGTTTCCAGGATTCAGAGAGTCAAGAATCACAGTCCTAGGGCTGCAGAATGCAGTGGATATCTTAATGAGGTCTCACATTTGACATTCAGTGTATGCATGGGGTTACACACTGACAGGCATGCATCTGGGGCACTGGAATTCAGATAGAGTTCTCCCAGTTACCATGGCTCGATCTTCAGTGACTATGTGGAATACAGCCCCAATAGTCTCAGTCCCGAAGTTGAAGACATTGAGGGATAACTTAATACACCCTACAGGTTTACCACAGGTTGTGCTGGGGGTTGTGCAATACCAGCTGCAAACCTAGGTCAATGGGATTCAGTAAGGGCCTTTCCCAGGTCCCAGGACTCATGTAATAAATAGTCAATACCAAGATCTGCAGAAGGCACTGGGGTCCAGGTACTTCAGAGGGAACTCATGTTACTGTAGGATAAACAACAGTCACAGTATCAGAGCTCCTGTACTCAGAAAGTACATTACTAAGGTAGTACATGGTGATTTCAGGTTATACTGGGATTGTTCACTAGCAGGTTCAAGTGCAAGCCTGGAGAGAGAGAAATAAAGATAGGGCCTTCCTCTGGTCCCACAGGAGAACACAGGTGTCCCTGAAACTTATTAAATCAAGAATCATGGTTCCAGAGCTTCAGAATGCAGGATAATCCTTCCCCAGGTCCCAGAGTGAGAGCAGGTTTTACTGGGGAGTTTGGTTCTGTAGCTGCCAACTTGAAGCAGAGGAGCAGCTACAGAATCCTCCTTGTCCCACATCTGGGTGTAAGTTACTCCATAGATTGTAGCACCAACAGCCACAGTTCCAGAGCTTCAGTACAGAGAAAGGAAATCCCCCAATCCCCACAGAGCATGCAATGCTGATACTGGGGTTTGTGCCCTGGCCACCCAGCACCCTGTTCTAGGAGATGCGGGGGTGGGGGCTTCCTTGGGTTTGGTCTTCGTGGCTTGTGTATAGGTTGCTGCTGGTACCAAGCCCCAAGAAGCAGTAGAATCTTCCCTAGATCACGGTGGGTAAGTAAGCATTGCTCCTGCAGCTTCAGCAAATGTCCTGTTCTCTGCCCTGTGAGCAACCCTGGCTCCAGCTCCTGGGAGCTTCTGGTAGCAGTGGGGTTTCTTGCAGTCCTCTAAGACAAAATGGAGTTTAAAAGAAACTGTACCACAGCTGTTCAGGTCTGGAGCTGTAGGGGTGGGGGTAGCCAATGTGGGTATCTTTTTTGGAGCAAAGCAGTTGCTTGGACCCCAGTCAACCTACTAGGCCAGTGAGGACTATGAAATCCTGTGTGAGGACTGTCAGTATGTGACAATGATGGGGGGTAGGGATCCTAAAGCTTTTCCCTTATGTTTTCCCAGCAAAATGGCCTCCCCCTGACCTCCTAGCTAGGGTAGAAAGTGTGATGTACTTTATTCCCTCTCTCTGTCTCTCTCTCTCTCTCTCTCTCTCTCTCTCTCTCTCTCTCTCTCTCTGCTGTCTCATGGAGTCTCTGTGCTGTTCAGAGATCCTATCACAGCTTTACTGAAATTTTCTCTCAATCTCCTAGAAATGCAGTCCTTCCTTTGATGTTCTGGTTCTCGTCTGTGGTGGAGGCAAGTGCAGGGCCTCTCTGTTCAGCTCTCCTGGAACCAATCTGGCATATTATAATTTTTGTTTGTATTTCACTGTTGTCACCATGACAACTCCTAAGGGAAGAGACTATTTTATGTACCACCTTTATCTGCAGTACCTGACACATTACAAGCCAGAAATGATATTCAATAAAGTTCACTAAATGGTGGATGAATTAATAACTGATTAGTTAGAGTAACAGGACGAAAAGAGCATACGGAACATTTGAAGCAATAAAAGCTTTGATGTATTGTTTTAATCTCTGAGTCTCAGATTCTTCCTCCATAAAAGGAGGATAGTTTCTATCTCTGACGATGAAGTAAAATGTAAAATGTCATTAGTAGGGTGCCAACAAAAAATGTGTTTCCCCAGCAACTACAAGGGAGTTGTAGCTCCCTAATGGTCAGATATTGTTGGAAAGAGACAGATGTTAGGAATCAGTCTCTGGGACACATATATCTATGCAGCTTCACATGTGGATGAACAAGCATGTAAATGAGTAAACTTAAATATCATTGCTCCTCCTGAATGCATTTAGGACAAAATGTGCACTTTCAACAACACTTATTTGGTAAGTAATTTTGCTGCTTTTTCCATAATGTTTTTTTTCAGAATTTCAGCATTAGCCTTAAATTGAAAAAAGAAAAACATAAAAGGGCCATATTTTCCTTAAAGAAACCATCCATATTCTCTTCTAAATACCTAGATCAAATCGCATGCTTCAAAAATTTCCAAACAGCTAATTCAAGAGAATTATGCTTATGGTGAATTGGAAACCACAGGTGCTGACTTGAAGCCTGTTAGATAAACAACACATCATGTGAAAAACCAGTAATTGCTATTATTACTCTCCTCTCTAAATGGCCCAAAAGTTTCCAGACCAAAATAATATTGGAACCATCTACCACCCTAGAGAGGGATTTTAATTGGCTCTTTGTTACACAAAATCATATATAAAATACAATTTGTACTTACACTGAACCAGTTGAAATGTAATTTATTATTTCTATGAATAAAATCTTTCTATGAAATTGTTTTTGACTGCTGTATAGTATTCTATGGAGTACATGCCTCATAATTTCTTTATCCAGTCTACTGTTGATGGGCATTTGGGTTGATTCCAGGTCTTTGCTGTGGTGAATTGAGCTGCAATAAACATTAAGGTGCAGACAGCTTTTTTTGTTTGCCAATTTATTTTCCTTTGGGTAAATTCCAAGGAGTGGGATGGCCTGGTTGTATGGTAGGGTTATATTCAGGTTTCTGAGGAATTTCCAGACTGACTTCCATAGTGCTAGTGATCTTGAACATTTTTTCATATGTCTGTTGGTCATTTGGATTTCCTCTTTTGAAAAATGTCTATTGATGTCCTTGGCCCATCTCTTAAGTGCATTGTTTGTTTTGATATTGTGGAGTTTCTTGATCTCTTCGTAGATTCTGGTTATTAACTCTTTATCTGTTGCATAGTTTGCAAATATTTTTTCCCATTCTGCCAGTTGCCTCTTCACTTTCCTGTTTCTTTTGCAGTACAGAAACTTCTCAATTTGATTCAATCCCAAATGTTAATTTTGGCTTTGACTGCCTGTGCTTCCAGGGTCTTTTCCAGGAAGTCTTTGCTGGTACCTGTATCTTGCAGGGTTTCTCCAATGTTCTCTAATAATTTGATGGTGTTAGGTCTTAGATTTAAGTCTTTAATCCATGTTGAGCATGTTGAGTGGATTTTTGTGTAAGGTGAAAGGTAAGGGTTTTGCTTCATGCTACTGCACATGGAAATCCAATTTTCCTAGCACCATTTATTGAATAGACTGTCCTTACTCCAGGAATTGGTTTTGGATCCTTGATCTGATATAAGTTGACTGTAGATGCTTGGATTGATTTCTGGTGTTTCTATTCTGTTCCATTGGTCTATCCATCTGTTTCTGTACCAGTACCATGCTGTTTTGATAACAACTGCCCTGTAGTATGTCCTGAAATCTGGTATTGTGATACCCTGGCTTTGTTTTTGTTGTACAAGATTGCTTTAAATATTCAAGGTCTCCTGTGTCTCCATATGAATTTCAGCATCATTTTTTCCAGATCTGAGAATTTAAAAAAAAATTCAAAGTTCAATACAGAATGGAGAACTTGTGATGTCAGGTATCAAAATATATGAAAGTATGAAAAGTAAAATAGAGTTATACAATAATATAAAAAGAACATAAATTGATTAGATCAAATGAAAAGCTTAGAAACTTGTAAAAGCTAAAAAAGGAAATAGTATAGAAATATAGGTAAAAATTGAGAAAATATGTATTAAGATAACATTAACTCCTTTTAATATAAATTAGGGGACAGTTTTTCATAAGTGCATTTGAAGAAAATTAATATGGTTGAACACTTTACGCTGTATGCAGAATGAATAGTCTATGTAAATATTTAAAATATTACAGAGAAGCTTATATGTTAATTAGCTCAGTGTCAGGAATATTTCATAAGCATGCATAGTACCAAAATTCACAAAAGGAGAGGTACATATATCAGATAACAAAATGATAAAAACTTTAGAAAATGCATCATTATAAATAAATCTGATAAGAAAAAGCCATCAATAACCTGAAAGATAAATGCTAGTTTCCATGGGAATATTTAAAGACAAAATATACAAAACACTATTACCAGATAAAGAGATCTTACAAAGCAAGGAGAGGACAAGCAAATTCGGTGAACCAGCAAAGGATAGGATGAAGCAATTCACAATCAAATAACACTAGCCAATTTAGGAAAAAAGCATCACAGTAAGCATGTGGATGTGTATTAAATCCATTTAAATAGAATTAAGATGTAATTTAATCACACATTTTAAAATATTTTGTGGCAGCCAATGTTTATAAGGAAATATGGTAATAGGTATCCTTCTACTCTGATTATGGTATATTTCAGCAAGGCAACTTTGCAAAATCTAGCAAATATGTATACCCTTGGACTCTGCAATTCCACTTCTATCTTTTATGAAATAAGAAATACATAAGGATTTGTGTGCATGTGTATTTCCCAAAATTTCTGATGAACATGAAACCATAGGTACAGGAAGCTCATAGAACATCAAATGGAAAGAATACCAAGAAGTCTACACCTATGAATACCATATTCAAACTACAGAGAATAAAACAAATGCATGATGAAAGAAAACACATTACCTACAGAGGAATAATAATATCAGTTACACCAGACAATTCTTCAGAAAACATGCAACCAATAAGACAGTAGAGCAAAACATTTGAAGAACAGGAGCAACCACAACAACAAAAATCCGCCAATGTATAATTTGGTGATTCAGTGAAAGTATACTTCAAACACAAAGAACAAACACCATTTCAACAAATAAAAAGTAAGGGAATCGGCAAGACGTAGTGTGAGAGATATAAAAAGAAGGTCTACAGAGAGAACAAACTCAACGACATTTTGAAAAAGCAGGAGCTGGAATTGTGGTGTGGTGGGCTAAGTTGCCCCTGGCATCACTGGTATGCTATATGGGCCCTGGTTCCAGTCCTGGCTGATCCATTTCCCATCCAGCACCCTGCTAATGCACCTGGGAAAGAATCAGAAGACGGCTCACGTGCTTGGGTCCCTGCCACCCATATGGCAGAACTGGATGAAAACTGGATGACGTTCCTGGCTCCTGGCTTCTGTCTTCAGCTTGGCTCAGTCCCAGTCATTTGGGGAATGAACCAACGGTTTCTCTTTCTCTCTCTTTCTCTCTCTCTCTCTCTCACACACACACACACTTTGCCTTTCAAATAAATAAATATTTAAAATTTAAAAAGGCAGAACTGGAGATACAGTGAAAAGCTCAGCAATTGCCAGCCCTCGTCAGGCGTAGGAAAGAATAGGTGGAGGACAGAGGATACCATAAAGGCAGATACTCATAGGAATGTGGTTGTCAAAAGATACAGAACTTTGCAACATCACAGGTGTACCCTAATGTAAACTATGGACTTTATTCAGTAGTAATATACCAACACTGGTTTATCAATTGAAACAAGTTACCACAAAACAATTAATAATACACATAGTGGGAATGACAAGAACAAGAGAGAGCATATGGCAACTTTAACATATGCTCCTCAATTTTTCTTCAAATCTAAAATTTCTCTTAAAAATAAAAACTATTACCTAACTAAATTTAGAAATGTTTAAAACAAATACGTATCCAAAGGAAATTGTATTCTTAAGATATGGTTGGGGTAGGAGTGGAACAGTAATTATCTGAATAATATTTTTTTATTTTTAACTGAAATCAAAATATGTATATCTATATGATACTCTGTGACATTTAGGTACATTTATACATTGTGTGATGTCCAATTAGGGTAAGCATATATATTTTCTGAAATAGTAATCATTCTCTGTGGTGAAAACATTTAAAATCTTTCCTTCCAGTTTATTTTTAGAAAAATATATAGTACATTTTCATTCTGGACCATTCTTAAATGCACCATTTCAGCTTTAGAACTCAAGAAATCATTAACAATGTTTTTTTAAAACTTTTGCTATTTATTCTTCTTAACTTCATCACCTGGGTGAAGTCAGGATATGTTGGAAACACACCCTGTGGCCCACTATGTTCCCACACAAATGATGCAATAGAAAAATAGCACACAGGCAAAGGAAATGATTAGACTTTGTTATTACAAAGAAAATTTTTGGTATACCACTTAATACCTTGGAAATTAGGCCTTGTACCCCAGGATCTCACATCTGTCTTTCTGCCATCTAATTTTTCTCTGTCAGAATGTTATAGCCACCGTAGAATACCTTAAAGACTTTTTCCACACAGCATTCATATTTGAATCCTCATTTTTAGTGTCTTGCTGTGGTGATATCATTCAGATGGCAAATGCATAGGAAATGACTGGACTGAAGTGCCCTGAAATGGGTTACTTGGCTTTTACTGCTCCATTTCCTCACCTTTCTTCATCCTCCCTTCTCCCTCATGGTATGTGTGTGTGACCATTACATTCAGAGAAATGGGGAGATGGTAAAGTGTTTGAATTAGAGTGAATGGTGGACAACATATTCACATTTCAATAAATAATATTTGTGGGAAAACAGCAGAATGTAGCAAACATGGCCATGGGTTGACCTACTAAGAGGCAGATATGGTCATGTAGGTTTGAGATGATTCTTCCTTCCAAAGGACATCAGCTTTTAGCAGTTGATAATCCCTTCTCTTAAAGGAAGAAGTAGAATTTCAAACACTTTTAACAATTGTGTAAGGAATACCTTTTGAATAGTCCCAAAGCCCCATAAATTATCTTTAAATATTAATATACTTTTTAAAATTAAGGTAAAAATAATGCAATCAATCTCATTATTTTTAATTTGATTACTCACTCAATGACTTTTGGGCCACAGAATCCACATCTCATACTCTGATTGCTGGGGTAAATTTAGACCAAATTTTTCATCTCATGGATCCATTTTAGGCTCAGTAGAGTTGTGTGATTTTCCAACTTTCAAATAATCTTTAAATTTCATTGGCAAAAATGATTAATTGGATTTGATCAGTATGGCTTGTATACATAGAATGAAATGTTACTCTATAGTCCATAAATATGTACAATTTAGTTAAAAATAAATATTTTCCATGTTAAAAAATCTTAAATGATATAATCAACATTTAAATGAAAATATAGAGGAAGTAAAACATACATAGTATGTTTTCATACCTACATACAGATACGTATGAAATAGCATACTAACACTGCATAACCTCTGTTTGTATACCTATTCCATAGTGATTTGCAATCACATAATATCTGCTTTTACAAAAAAATCTATAAAATGCCAGAAATAGAATTCAAAGTAATGATCCTAAGAAAATTCAATATGATAGTAGAAAATACAGATAGTTTAAAGAAATGAGGGGGGAAAATGGGTGACAAGAATAAAAAATTTACTATGAAGATAGAAATCATTAAAAAGTCTGAATAGAAATTTTGAAGCTGAAAACTTCAGTTAATGAAATAAAAATATAATGATTTTGACAGCAGAATACATAAAACAAAGAAAAGAAGGGCAAAGCCTTTTGAAATAACCCAGTCACATATAAAGAAAATGAAAAAAAAAGAAAACTTACTTGAAAAATGGGGTACCATTAAATCACAAAATATGTGCATTATAGGAATTTCTGAGGGAAAGGAGAAGGAAAAAGGCATTTAGAAACTGCTACATAAAAAGTTGAAATTTCCCTATGTATGAAAGGCATGTGGATATCCACATACAGGAAACACAAAGGACCCCATGCAGACGCAAGCAAAATTACTTTCTCCAAAGCATTTTGTAGTCTAATAGTCAAAAGTTAAGGACAAGGAGAGATACTTAAGTGCAAAAAATATAAAAGCATTGAGTTACATGTAAAGGAATACTAGTTAGGCTAACACAAACTGCAATTAAGTGGTGTTCCTTGTAATGTCTCTTTTTCAACTCTAATTTTATTTTTTTTTCTCTTTAATTTTTTGTTGATCTGATATATTGTTTTATCTACTCCAAAACCAGATTTTTTCTTGATCCTTTGTTCCAATTTTATTTATTTTCTGACCTTATTATTTCTTATATCCTGCTAATTTTAAATTAGATTTATTCTTGTTTTACTGTCTTCAAGACACATTGTTGGATAATTTATTTGAGACATTTCTCTTTTTTAATATAAACTCTTAATGCTGTAAATGTCCCTCTTAATTTCTGCTTTTGCGGTGTCACACAGGTTTTGATATGTTGTGTTTTCATTTCCATTTATTTCAGGAAAGTTTTAGATTTCCTGTTTAATTTCTATTATGATCTATGGATCACTTAGTAGCATGCGACTAATTTCATTATGTTTCTAAATGTTCTATTGTTCTTTTTTGTTGACTTCTAATTTCATTTCTTTGTGACATGAGAAGATACAAGATATGATTTCCATTTTTTTTAGTTTACTGACACTTGAGTTGTGGCTTAATATATTGGTCTGTCGTAGAAAACGTTCTATGTGCTAATGAGAGAAATGTTATTCTGTACCTGTTGGGTGAAATGTCCTGCAAATTTCTGTCAGGTCCATTTGTTCAATAAGATGGTTCCAGTCTGATGTATCTTTGTTCATCTTCTGTCTGGAACATCTATTCTTTACTAGCAGAGGGGTGTTGAAGTCAACCACTGTTATTGTATTGGTGCCAATCTCTCTCTCTAAGTCTAACAGTATTTGCTCTATGTGTCTGTGTGTTCTTGTGTTGGTATTGTTTATGTTTATTACTGTTACATCTTCTTGGAGAATTGAGCTTTTATCAATATAACTTCCTTTTGTATCTTTTCACTTTTTGATTTAAAGTCTGTTTTATGTGATATGAGTATAGCTATTCCTACTCAATTTTGGTTTCCATTTGCCTGTATTTTTCCCCAGCCCTTCACTTCAAATCTATCTATATCTTTATTAATGAAGTGAGCTTCTTGTAAGCAGTATAAACCTAAATTTTTGGTAGGAGAATTTAATCCATTTACATTCAAGGTTAGTATTGATAGATAAGGACTAACATTTGTCATTTTGTTGACTGGTCACTGATTTATTCTGGCCTGTTAGTGAATTTGGTAGTGTCATACGTTTCCTTGTCCACTTCTAATGTAGGACTCCTTTCAGAATTCTCTGTAAGGCTGGTCTGGAGGTGGTGAAATACAATTTCTTGTAAGGTGGTCTGGAAGAAAATACCTAATTTCTCCTTCTCTTTCAAAGGATAACTTCTCTGGAGATAATATTCCTGGTTGGAAATATTTTTTGATTTATTTATTTATTTGAAAGTCAGAGTTAGATAAAAAGGATAGACAGAGAGCACTCCCATTCACTGGTTCACTACCCAGAAGGCTGCAATGGCCAGGGCTGAGCTGAGCTGAAGCCAGGATCCAAGAGCCTCCTCCAAGTCTCCAAGGTTAGCAGCAGGGGCCCAAATACTTGGGCCATTTTCTGCTGTTTTCCCCAGGCTATTAGCAAAGAGCTGAATCAGAAGTGGAGCTTCTGGGAAACAAACCAGCACCCACATGGGATGCTGGTATTGAAGGTAGTGGCTTTACCTGCTATTCCACAACACCAGCCCCAGAGAATTTTTTTCTTTTAGGAAAATTTATATATCATCCCTCTCTCTTGTGATTGTTGTATTTCTGCAGAGACATCTGCTGTTATTCTAATTGGTTTTCCTTTATATTCAATTTGATATTTTTCTGTCTTTAAGGTTCTCTTCTTGCCCTTAATTTTGACAATTTGATCACAATGCATCTTGGAGAAGATTTTTTTTAATTGAGTCTGCTTGAGGTGCTTTGAGCTACCTGTATCCTGATGTCCATGTCTTTTCAAGACCTACGTAATTTTCAAATATTGTTTCATTTAGCAAACCCTCAATTTTTTTCCTTCTCTTCTCCTTTAGGAATCCCTGTAATATAAATAAATGATCATGTAATGGTATCCCATATTTCATGTAGGTTTTTTTCATTCCTTTCTCTTTATTTGTGTATGGTTGAGTCACTTCAAAAGACTTGTCCTCCAGACAAGAAATTCATTCCTTCACTTGATCTATTGTCCCATGAAGCCCTCAATCATATTTTTTGTTTCAATGATTTAACTTATCACCTCCAAAATTTCTAAATTGTTCTTCTTAATCATTTATATGTCCTTAGTGCAAAAATTCTTGACAAAATTCTGGCAAACTGAATCTAACAGCATAGCAAAATTTATATACCACTACCAATCGGGATTTATTTCTACAATGAAAGGTTGTTTCAACATATACAAATCAATCATGTGATACACCAGATCAACAGATTGAAAGATAAAATCTACTAGATATTCTCAACAGAGGCAGAAGATTATTTAACAAAGTTTAGAATCCATTCATAATAAAACCTCTCAATAAACTAAGCATAGAAGTATCTTAAGTCAGTACAATAGAGGCCATCTATGACAAATAAACAACAAACATAAAAATCAATAGGGAAAATTGGAATTTTTTTCTAAAAGATTTGGTAAAATAAAATAAAATAAATAAAAGCAATATATTACTGGAAGACCTCCAGAGCAGTTAGACCATAAAAAGAATTAAAACCATCCAAATCATGAAGCCAGAAATAAAATAGTACCAGTTTGCAGATACCAAGTCTTACATATAGAAACCTAAAGACTCCACCAAAAACTATTAGAACTTATAAGCAAATTAAGTAAAGTTGAAGAAAACAAAAATCAACCTGTAAATAAAAGTAACCTTTTGTACACGAACAACAAACCATCTTTAAAATGAAATTAAAACCACACCATTTCTAATAGCATCAAAATAATGAAATACTCATGAATAAATTTAACAGAAAAAGTGAAAGATCTCTACACTCAAAACTACCAAATGCCAAACAAAGCACAAATAAACAGAAAGTCATCGCATATTTATGGATTTGTATAATTAATGTGTTCATAAATACCCAAAGCAAACTATAGATTAATGCAATCTCTCTCAAAATTCCAATGGCATTTTCCATAGAAATTGAAAAGTATATCTTAAAATTCATATAGAACTACAAAAGACCCCAGCAGAGTCAAAATAAGCTTGGGAAGAACATAGTTAGAAGTATCACATTTCTTGACAAAGTTATATTGCAAAGCTATAGTGCATAGTTTGTTTATTTGAAGGAACAGAAATACAGGGATATATAGATCAATCTTCTATTTATTGCTTCACTCCTTAAATTTCTACAATAGCCAGATCTGGGACAAGATGAACCAGGAGCCAGGAACTCCCTCCTAACATCCCACATGGGGAGCAGTGGTCCATGTACTTGGCCATCTTTTGCTGTCATCCCAGATACATGAGCAAGATGCTGAATTGGAAGAAGAGTAGCAGGACATGAACCAGAAGTCCAACATGGGATGCCAACAGTAGCCCTTTTCTATTTCTGTTGCCTTCTTTTCACTATAATACTTCATTGCTCACACCAAGACTTTTCCAATAGCCTACTTCTAGGTTATCACTATTCCGCATTACTCTTAGTTATTCTCCTCCAAACATTGTTGTTAATTATCACCTCCCAGCTTAAAATCATGCATACTGATCCTCATTAGCACAACCATTGGCTCACCCATCAAGAGCCACTATGAAATTCTAACTTCCCCATCCATTCACTGCCTATCTAACCCACCTGTTCTCCAGGCTAGTGGATCTTTAATACTTAGTTACTGATTCTGGCCCAAGGTCCTTCATATCCCTGGTGTCTACACTGAACCTGTGCTCCCAATGATGATGCCTTGGCAGTGTGGCACACGTGTCTCCCTTCACCCTGTGCTCTCCACTGCCCCATATTTCTGCCCTCTTTACTGGGTCATAGGATTATACTATGCCTTTGCTATTAGATCCATGTGTTTCTCTCTTTAGGTCACCAAACTCTGTAAAGTTGGAATTCTCCTCTCATTAAGTACATGCAAGATACTATATTTGGATGAATACTCAAATGCATTGCACACCAAAAGAGATAGAGAGAGAGAGAGAAAGAAAGAGAGAGAGAGAGAGAGAGAGAGAGATGAACAAAGATACAGTCTCTTGCCTTCAAGAAACTGAAATTAATTGGTAAGTTGAATTGTAAATAAATACTCATAGACAAGGAATAATTAAATGAATAAGACAGTAAATGGATAAGCAAAATTCTAGTTTAACAGACTGAAAGGAATTGCTAATGGAATGATACTCAAGCTGGATTTTGATGGGCTGCAAAGGAACTCCAGGGTAAGCAAATAGCACAAGCAAAGGCACCAGGGTGTAATGTGCTTAGAAAATAACTTTAGCTCAATTTGACTGAATTTAGGGTATACCAAGGGATTGCTTCATAGGAAATTAGATTAGGAAAAAAAAAGGAACTTAGGATTAAATGACATTAAGAAATATTCTATTCTTATGTTACAAAGTTGAATAAATGTCAGTGCAAATAATAATATAATTATAAATAAATTGTCAAAAATAATACGAGCCTGGTTTAAGAAAAGCTCACACTGGAACATGTATGAGCAATTTGTATTTAGTCTACTAAAAGGACTTTACTGTGGTACATAAGACCTTATGCTTTCATCTGGGTCACTAAAGTGAAGTTAGTAAACTAATTGGACACCTCATGAAATAGATTTCTAGTGAATTAGCATCAATATTGTGCTTGTTAAATTGTCTGTGTCCTGTAATTACCTGGAATCTCTTGAAGGTAGAAATCATATTTAATTCATCAGACTGATACTTAGTACATGGTAAAGATGCCTTAAATATGTATAAAGAAAATGGATGAGTCACAACCTTAGTAATCCTATGTAACATGACATCAGAAAATTTTCATTCTAATAACCAGTAACTTTAGAGGGGTTCCAAGATGGCAGATTAGAGACAGGGAGAAATTAATACTAAAAAAGTAGAGAAAGCACACTCTGAGGGCAGAGCTGCATCAGAAAATGCAGTGGGAGATCTTGCTAAAGCAACAGAAGTGGCCCAGACCTGTGCAAAAAGTGCCAATATACAGCAAGGTGCAATGAGACAACAAAAGATCCAGCAGCTTGGATCTGGGGAAGAAGGCACCTGCCCTTGCAGGCCAGGTGATGTAGGACTGCATAAGCCTGCACTGCTGTTGATGCAGCAGGAGGGACAGCTTAGTGAACTGCACCTTTTCAAGTCCAGCCTGGATCCCGCAGGACAGCAGGGCAACTGCTCACCCAGAGCGGGGGTAAAAGTGGCACATTTCTCCCTCTCCCCTTCTCCCTGCTACAACAGCAACCTGCAGCTGGCAGTGGGAGGACTGGTGCCATTTTTGGATATGGGCAGGTAGCAGCTGCTCCAGCTCACGTGCATGCACCATGCAATTATTTGGGTCACTCTCCACTCAGTGGGCAGGGTCAACCACAGTAGTTCAAGAGCAAACTATGGAGATGGTCCCTTCCATGCCAGCTGTGCCCATGCAGCAGTGGGGAGTGGAGAAGGAGCCATCCCTATGGAAGGCAAGTGCTGCCTACAGGACACTCCTTCATGCCCAGCACAACTGTGAAGCAAACAGGGCTGTGGTTGTTGGGTATTTTGCATGAACTGTTATCCAATTATCTTACCAGAGAGAAAAATCTGTGTTCCTCACTGGCACTGAATCTGGTTGGGAGGACTGGACTTGATCCAATAGGCTGGAACACACATGGACAGTGACTCTGGAAACACCTCAGTCTCCTTGAGGACAGGACAGCCTAGTGGGGTGGAATGGCCCCACTGGCACTCCTTGACCCTAAGAGCCCTGGGAGTTGAGATAGAAAACAATGAGACTGTGTGAGAGGAGGCAGAGTGTAGCTGGGTTATGGCCAATCACAGAGTACTGCTGCACACTCTCCATGCTCCTTGGCTGCCCAGAGCAGCTCATAGCAGAGAGAACTATGCTTACAAAAAGGACTGTGCAGATCATGTGTAGTGCATAAGGTGGTACAGATGAGTGTTGAACACAATGAGGCCTAGCACTTGGGCATTCCTCAGCTTGGAGGAGAAGGTGTGGTCACATCAACAAAGGTGACCACTCCTCTCTATCCAGTTAACCAGAAGAGAGCTACCATGCCCAAGCTGGGTGTTACCCTGGATACTCACCCCATCCTGGAGCACTGACCAGAGCTCCTTGGCCACACTCACTACACACCTCTTGGTATTCACTTTATGTGTAGACAATCTGCTAAGCCACAGAGGCATAGCTCAAAGATAAAAGCCATCAGAGGGGACAAAAATTCTACAAATGCCTAAAACTAAATGCAAAACAAGAAAAAGGGAGACACTATGACCCCCCAAAGGTACACAACATTTCAATATTAGAATGTGAAGATGAAGATATTGAGGAAATACCAGAAATAGAATTCAAAAAATTAATCATAGTTTTACTCAAAAGAATTCGAAGCAAATCCATGAACTAAACAAAACCATTTATGATATGAATGAAAATTCTTCCATGAAATTGATATTTTTAAAGAGAAATCAAAATGATATACTAGAATGATGAATTCAATTGATCAAATAAAAATGAAGTGGAAATCCATAACAACAGAATTGATGAGACAGAAGAAAGAATATCTGAGTTAGAAGACAAATATTGGAAGAATGTCCAGCATATGGGTCTTAGGAGTTTCTAAAGGTTTGGAAAAGAGAAGGGACTAGAAGACCTACTTAGTAAAATAATTACAGAAAAATCCCATAACTTGGAGAAAGAAACAAATGTCCAAGTACAGGAATCACATAGAACTCCTAACAGATAATGAGAAGAGATCTTCACCATGACACATTGTACTCAAACTTTCCACAGTTAAGCATAAAGAAAAGATTCTAAAGTGTGCATGAGAAAAATGCCAGATTACTACCAGAGGATCTCCAATTAGACTCACAACTGACTTCTCATCAGAAACCTCCCAGGCTAGAAGATGATGTCAAAATATAGTCCAAATAGTAAGAGAAAGAAATTGTCAACCTAGAATACTGTACCCTGCCAAGCTCTCAGTTATGAATGAAGGTGAAATAAAGACCTTCTGTAACAAACAGAAATTGAAATAATTTGTCACCATGCATTCAACCTTACAAAAGATTCATAAGGATGTGCTACACACAGAAACACATAAAGAAAGTCATCATCAAGAAAGAATACAAACACAGTGAAAACCAGTAGTTACAAAAGAAATCCAAAGTAAACAATAGGAATAGTCACAGAAAAATGACAGGATCAAGTAGTTACTTATCAATAGTTACCTTAATGTAAATGGCCTCAACTCTCCAGTTAAGAGATATAGACTGGCCAAATGGATTAAAAAACAAGACCATCTATGTGCTTATTACAAGAAACACAGCTAACCAACAAAGACACATGTACACTGAAAATGAAAGGATGGAAAAAGATACTGCATAATAATGGGAAAAAAGGGCTGTGTAGCCATCCTAATACCAGACAAAATAGACTTTAACACAAAACTGTTAAAAGAGACAAAGAAAGACACTATGTAATGATTAAAGGATCAATACAACAGGAAGATGTGACTATAATAAATGTGTATGCACCCCATTAGAGAGAGTAGCTATTTAAAAGAACTGTTAACAGATCTAAAGGGAAACATAGACTCTGATACATAGTAATGGGGGACTTCAACATCCCACTTTCATCAATGGATAGATCTAACAGAGAGAAAATCATCAAGGAAACAACAGAGCTAATTGACACTACAGACCAAATGGACCTAACTGATACCAGTAGAAATTTTCACTCCACAGTTCCAGAATACACATTCTTCTCAGTGGTGCATGGACTCTCTAGGATAGACCATACACTAGGCCATAAAGCAAGTCTCAGCAAATTCAAAAAAATCAAAACCATACCATCTACCTTCTCAGATCACAATGGATTAAAGCTCAAAACCAACAACTCAAGAATCTCAAGTATGCAAACACATGGAGACTGAACAACACGCTTCTAAATGAACAGTGTGTTGTAAGAGAAATCAAAAAATTCTGGAAATGAAGATGACAGTACCTCATATCAAAACTTATGGATTTGCATTTAAGTGTTAAAGTGTCGTGAACCTCATACAACATGGCCTGACCAAGCAAATCTTTCGTTCAAGCTAAGCACCTCTCAGCAGTAGCACATTTGTGATGAAATCTCGGGGAACAGGAGTTTGGGCTGAAGAAATCACAGGTGTCAGGAAGCCTGGCGTGACTGAGGCACGGAGTCAGAGGCGTCACACACGAGAAAAAGGTGTGGTAAGTTGGTTTAATTGCTGATCTACCACAGCATGGTGCTTCCTTCTGCCTGTCAAGACACCAGTTCACCTGAAACTCGTCAGCGCGCCCCGCGTGCCCGGCTGAGCCCCCGCAGCCAGGCCTGCCTCGCACCCGCGTCGCTGCTGTCCTGGCTCCCTAGCAGGTCCCTGCTCGGCCTTTTTTCTTAATTTTCCTTTTTTTTTTTTTCCCCTCCCCTTATACCTCTTCGCCTTTCTGTGGTTCCACCACTTCTTCCCCACCTCCTCCCATAAACAACGTTCCTACCCCCACCCCCACCCCCACCCCCAATAAATAAATAAGGGGAGGGGGAGGAGGAGAAGGAAAAGGAGGCAGCACAGAGAGCGCGGCAGAGGCTGACCCCACAGCCGGCAGCCCGCGCGCACCTCACACCCTGAGATGGCGACGGCCCCGCGCCGCTCCGGAGTCCTGGCCCCGCCGCCCGCTCCCCGCCGCCGCCGCTGGTGCTGCCGGGGACCGCGGCCCTGGCGCCGGGGGCGGCGGCCGGCGAGGACTCGGCTCCCGTGGGGTTCGGTGTGCTGCTCGTCCCGCCCGGCGAGGGCTTGGTGCACAGCAGCTCCGCGCGCCGCGGGGGGATCCGGGGAGAGGTGCGCCCGCCGCGGCGGCAGCAGGGGGCGCTCGAGAGGACCGCGGCGGCGGCGGCCGGCGAGGCAGGGGCGTGGGGCGGCGAGCGCCGGCCGCCAGCCGCCGGCCCGGGGGCGCTGGGGCTGCCCGCCGAGGGCCCGCTGTCCGCCGCCCACGGGACCGTGCCCTCCCGGCCCACGACCCCGGCGCCCAGCCCCGGCGAGCCTGCGGAGGAGGCGGCGCCCTGTCTGGGGAAGGCGCACCAGGTGTGGGCGGGAACGCCGGGCTTGGAGAAGGACTCTGCTCCCGGTGCGCCCGGGACCTGGGGCCGCCGGCTTCCCCGTCCTGCGGGAGGCGCGAGGAGGACCGCGGCTACATCTTCTTCACGGAGCCGGAGACCGACAGCAGCGGCCGCGCGCCCCCGCCTGCCGAGCCTCACGGGCCGGACCCTCCAGGAAGAGGGTGGCCGAGTGCGGTGCCAGCGGTGCGGTGAGTTGCTCCGCCCGGGGGCTCCGGGCGAGGGGCGCGGGGCTGCGGCGGCGGCGGGGCGGGGGCGGCCCCGTTGCGGGGGAGGCTTCGCGGCTCCCTCGCTCCTGGCCGCGTCTCGGGCTCTGCTGCCGGCGAAAAGCCCACGTGTGCGCCTCGGGGGGGGGGGGGGGGGGTCTGAAACTTTTTTAATTGAGCTTTTTGGGGGTTGCTTCACTCGTGGCCCCGAAACGTGCCGGTGGCTTTCTCCGCGTGTGGTTGCTTGCAGCTGGCTGTGGCGAGGAGGCGCTGGTGCTGGGCCGCCCCGTGGGGGCTTTTTCCTGGGAAGGAGGACGGGTCGGACAGGACTGGGCCTCGGCGCCCCGAGTGTGGAGATGGTCGGGGCTTGGTGCGTGTGGAGAGCGCGGCAGGCGGAGGACGGTCGCCCGCGGAGCTGGCGGGAATTTGTGGGGAACTCCATGTCCCGCAGATGGGTGCAGTGTGCACCTTGTGAGTCTCTGGGTGTGAGGATGCCAAAGTTTCGTTGAACAGAATTATGGAGTGGCGCGCGGAAGGCCCTGGAGAAGGAGTTGGGAAGATGAGCGTCGCAGCCGGTTTCCCACACCTTTTCCCATTAGGCCATTGAAGCGTGCTTGCCCCAGGGGTGCCTGGTAGGATCAGGTTGGCGAAATCGGCTGAAAAATGTCACTACCCTTCTGAGGTAGCATTTCGTTTATGCCATTCGTAAAATAATTTCTGTGATCTAAAGCTTCTGTATAACTTACTGATAACCTGCTATGGTTTAGTGACTATATGGTATTCTTCGCAAACCACAAATTAACATGATTACACATCCCCAATTCTAATAGGCCTAATAGCATTCTCTCTGTGTCTTTATACATCTATTAGATGGTTGGGTTAATTGAATTTTCACAAAACTCAGCACCATGGCATGCTCCGTCTGCCTATAACACACAGTGTGTCAGATCTTCTCAATTTGTGTCCGGTGATGGCCAATTATTTAAGTTTCGGTCGACATTTGTGGGGCTTTTGTCCTGCTGTTAATTAATACCTAATGATTTGACTTTCATGAAAGGAAAGAGCATTGTTCACTCACGGTTCCCTTATTTGAGCAATGGACTTGGTGTGCCAGAGACCTGTTAAGACTGCACCCCTCTGTGGCAGAAGCTGTTCAGAGAGCGGTGCTGAAGTAGCTGAGTGACGCTGGGACTCCCTGAGACTGGCTGATAGATGTCACTGGGAAACATGGCAGGCACTCTGCCGGGAGCTCTCTTAATAGGGAACACAGAAGCTCAGCAGTATTGTACTGCAGCATATGTTATTCTGTTACAGAATCCAAAACAAAACCTTTTAAGCCACATCCTGTCCAGTTTTCACATGTTTTATATGTGATCGGGGGAGGATCTTTGCCTTTACCCCTAACTGAATGAGTTTTGATGGGAAGCTAACATCAAGAGGATTAGGTTTGCAGGGATGCCTGGAATTGGGGTGCACTGCTAGGGTAGCAATGGGGTGGTTATACCTTTTAACTAGAAATACATGTCAGACTTCAAAGGTAAAGTTCCTAAAAGCATCAAGAGGATGTTTGGACATGTAAAATGCATGGTCTGGAAGAATAATAATGTATTTTTATGTTTCTTTGGGGTGAGGAGGGAGCTTTACTGTAGGTAGTATGGTTTGGCCATTTTGTTTTCAAGTCCAAACAAGTACATAGTTGTAACTTGTGGCAGTTAAAGAGGGTTGGTTTATAATGAATTGGAAATCTCCCTCCATGTCATTGGGTAGATGTAGAAATCAGAGTTCCTGCCCTGGGTTTGTGTGACTAAGTGTGTGCTTGGTGATTTTAGTGTTACATAACAAAGTAGGATATTGCATGGAATCAATAGATAGATCTAAGGAGTGAGAAAGTTTCTCTTGAATTTCCATCAACAGAGTCTTTACCATGGTATCTGAGGATGAAAGTAAATGGTACCAGCTATTTTACATAAAGTAACGTTAGTAAATCTATAGTTGGAATATGGATGTAAAATGTGAGTGTGTATATTGGGAAACTTGACAATTTGGCCAGTTGTATGATCTCAGTTAACAATGCCAAAGGAGCACAGAAAACTGGTGTGTGTGTGTTGGGGGGGGGATGCAGAGAATAGGGGCTGAATCATCCTGGTTGAGCTGCTTCTGTGTGTGTTCGTCTGGTCAGAAGGTTTCAGGAAGAATGATGGAGCAGAGGGTCCTTATCTAAGGACAAGAAGCTGCCCTGGGGGCCCGATGGCTGTGTACAAGCTTGAGCCATGGTGTTTGGCAGGAGAAGGAATACAGCAGAGTCATTTGTGAGATCCTACCCAGGGGAACAGTTTCCAGCTCTCTAGCTCTCAGCTGCAGTGCTTCCTACAAGTTACTTCCTAGTATAGAAACTGCACATGCAACAGATTAGCCTTAGGCTTGAGCTACTAGAAATCTTCCTGCATTTTTTGTTCTTTGCCCCCTCCATCTAATATAAACTCCTGGGTAGTGTCTATATGAAAAGAAGCTCTTTGAAAAATGGACCTTTTGAAACAGAAACTGTCAGTGTGTTTTTACATGACAACATGGAATTTCATAGCTTGTTTGCTTCCTAGTTGAAGTTAAATAAGTTGCACTTCCATCACAGCTATTTAAATTCTTTCCAGTCTTTGGTTTTTCTCTTACCGAATAACCTAAGAACTGTTCCTGTGTGTTATGTTCATCAGAATGAAAAATGATTTGCTGTTCAATTAAATTTTTATTCAAATAAGTTACTGTTTGAGGTACTACACTTTGAGTTTCTTAACATTGTGGTTACACCAAGCAGAAACTAATTTTGAAAATGGAGTAAAAATAGTGATGCTGAGTAACATCTGCAAATGGGCCACGACAGATTTGTGTGTCAGTTATGTTATAATCCTATGTAAATATTTGTCATATGATAGTGGAATGATATATTGATGATGTGGACATGTTTATCAAATATTTATGATAAATGACAGTCACTTTTTCAAATATCTTCAATCACTATTTAATGATGTGTGTTGACCTTACAGTGAAATGGAAATGA